>NW_027468837.1:39046781-39119281 GCF_046254945.1 Alosa pseudoharengus
CAATTTTTGCAGTACAGTTTTGTTCTCTTATGGTTTGAGATCACAACTGTCAGTATCCCTGCTCTCCGTGTCTTCATCTTAGCTCTCTGTCAGTTCTTTCATGAAGGGATTTTTGTCTTGAAGTAGGAATAACAGCACCATTACCATGAAGATCTGAGTAAAAATGACTCTTGAACTACTACTACTACTACTACTACTACTACTACTGCTACTACTTATACTACTACTACTACTACTATTGCTACTATTACTCTTACAACTGCTACTACTAGATAAAGAGAGAGATGGATAGATACTTTATTGATCTCCAATGGGAAACTACTACTACTACTACTACTGATACTACTACTACTACTGCTATACTACTACTGCTACTACTACTGCTACTACTTCTACTACTACTACTACTACTACTACTACTATTACTACTACTACTACCACTACTACTATGACTACTACTGCTACTACTGCTACTACTACTGGTAGTGATGGTAATAATGAACCCCATAGCCTATAGTCAGACACCTTATTTAAGACAGACACATACAGTAGGGTGTTTTCAAATAGCTTCTTCCTACCAGAGCCTGTGAGGTCAGTGATAGGATCTCAGTGGGGCATCGCGCTGGCGTTTGTGATATCACACGCTTGGCTTGTAATTCTGCCTCACTCCCCTTAAAGTCGGCTTGTGATGTGATGTGTGTGTAAGTCTCTAAGCTCGTGAGGCACATTTGCAAAATCCCAACTTCAGGTAGATAAAAATCTTTAATACCAGGTGTCTGTATTCTCATCTGACAGTTCCCCACGGGCCAGTGAGCGGCGTGACGCTGAATTATTAATAACTCCGCCATCCGAGCACGCCTTGATCATCGCTGTAATAATGTTGATATATTCCAAAAGTTTTAACGCAAACATGATTAGAAAAGTGATTAATGTGACAACAACACAGAGAGATGTCAGCTTAGTTTGCCATCTACAGAACAACTCCCCCCACCACACACACACACACACACACACACACACAATCTCTTACTCTCCCTCTCTTTCTCTCTCTCTCTCTCTCTCTCTGTCTGTCTCTCCCTCTCTCGCTGTCTCTCTGGCATGCTCAAACCGCTCTTTACTGGGTTGGAGCTATGAAGCATATCTGTGTTTTAAAAGATGGGGACATGTGAACAGAGCTGACTGAGTCTAGTAGCCAATTACGTGTCTGTGTATAAGACCCTGCGCTCTGCACAGAGATAGAGAGAAAAAAGAAACTATCCACAGCAAACACACACCAGACCAGACTCACTTTTCTAATCTTCATACTGACCACAGATAAAGCCACAGAGTTCTTTGTTGTTCTCGTTTATATTTTTGTGATTTTATTTTTGCTCCCGCCTCTCGTCATTTTCTCAATAAATAAACAGACAGAATGCGGGCCGGTATAAAGCCCTGCTGGCCTTGGCTGACCACGGGCATGTACAAAGCCCTGCTTGCCTTGGCTGATCTACTGTGAGGTCATTTGTTTGCTTTTTTTGCAGACAGGGAGCATGACAAACACCGAGGTCGGTGGCTTGTTAATGAAGTATAATTTCCATTTATCTCCACACTACATTATATCTGGTATTGGACCAGTATAAATGATGCTGTTCACAGGAGAAGGGGGTGGGGGGGGGGCAGGTTAGTGCCCCTGAACCTACGCTGGATTTATTGTAATTATCTCTGAAATTTAGTAGGCTTGCTCGCAAGAGAGGGACAGAGAAAGAGAGAGAGAGAGAGAAAGAGAGTGGGGAGAAGCAGATGGTGGCAGAATTCCTGCTAATGCATTAAGATTCCACTGTAGTGGGCCGCGGAAAGCAAGCAGGCAGGCGGTGAGCAAGCGAGGGAGGGAGCGAGGGAGGCGGCAGCTTTGCTGGAGAGAAAGACTAGTCATAGCTCGACCACCTCTCCCCAGAGTGAAGGCAAGGGAAAGCAAAACAAAAAGACGAAAAGAATAGAAAAGGAAGCTCAGTCGAGAAAGTTGTGGCACGAAAACAAAGCCCCATCTGCAAACGGCCTCCGCATCTACATTAGGAATGAGTGCCTCCAAGCTGACCTGGAGAGACACAGCACTGGGTGTACCTGGAGATACTGATCGTTTGTTATCTATTATGTATTGACGTTGCTCTTGTGGAGAGGCTGCCGACAGATTTATGCCATCAGAATTCTGCTTTGAGTGCCTTTGATTATTTGTCTGTTTGCAATTGTATATTTCATTTGGGTTAAAGAAATATATAAGCTTATAATGATACATGTCTGTTTCCACAAGCTGTATTGATGTATTTGTGTGTGTTTTATTATTTTATGAAGTGTGGGGCTTGGAGTTTTAGTGTCTGATTATGTGCACAGTGGCTATTGAAGCCTACAGTACCTACTGCAGGGGGAAGGGAAGAAGAGAAAAAAAAGACAGTAACTGACAGCGAGCTTCATTAACTGCACAACTGAGTTGTGTTCACAGCGCTCCATAGCAGAGCAACAGAAAGGGTAACGCGCATTAGTCACATATCTGGAAGGGAGGTGGGGGTGGGGGGGTCTGTTTTTCTCCGGGGCTCGGTGAATGTACAACACGTCGTCAGTCAGACCCATTCTGACAGCTTTATCAATATTCCCTCTCATCAGCGCGCTCGGCTGGCAAATGCCTGCGAAAGGCCACCAGTGAGCGAGCCTAACTGTCTCATTAAAAAGTTTTGCGGGGTGCAGGGGTGCAAGGCGGCGGGGCCATCGCCACGCACATTTCCCGTTTCCGCACCCTCGGAGGAGAGGGAGGGAGAGAGGAGAGCGACCGAGGGCACTCTGCCGAGACGCACTCTGACCCCGCCACTGAACCCCTCTTTCCTATTTACGCTCCCGTCAAAAGCAGCGGTGAGCAGGGAGACAGCCATTTGTCTCTGTGCCTCCCATGATGGGAGAGAGAGAGGGGGGGGTAGAGAGAGAGAGAGAGACAGAGAGAGGGGAGATATAGAGATAGAGAGAGAAAGAGGGGGAAAATGGAGAAAGGGAGAAAGAGAGAGAGAGAGGGGGGGTAGAGAGACAGAGAGGGAGATAGAGAGAGATAGAGAGAGAGAGAGGGGGGGTAGAGAGACAGAGGGAGAGAGAGAGAGAGACAGAGAGATAGAGAGAGAGGGGGGGGGGTAGAGAGACAGAGGGAGAGAGAGAGAGAAGGGGAAGAGAGAGATAGAGAGAGGGGAGATATAGAGATAGAGAGAGAAAGAGGGGAAAAATGGAGAAAGGGAGAAAGAGAGAGAGAGAGGGGGGGTAGAGACAGAGAGATAGAGAGAGAAAGAGGGAGAAAAGGGAGAAAGAGAGAGAGAGAGGGGGGGGGGAAGAGAGATACAGTAGCTAGAGAGAGAGAGAGATAGAGAGGGGAGAGAGAAAGAGGAGGAGGAGGAGGAAGATGGGCATAGATACTTAAGATGAGGAAAGTCAGAGGGTGCACGAGGAGAGAAGAAAGACATACACAAATGGAGAGAGAGGTAGAGAAAGAAATAGAAGAGGAGAGAAGAGTGGGAAGCAGAAAGGAGGAGAAGAGCTGGGAGTGGAGATGCCGTTAGCATGGCAGAGGCACCTAGCTAAGGGATTGTTTTTGTCCCCGCGGTGCAGCAGTGACGCTGAGGCTGATGGCCCATCATGAAGTGACTGTGGTGGAGGAGAGGAGGCCAGGAGGGACGAGAGGAGGGACGAGAGGAGGGACGAGAGGATGGAGGTCTATTTTGTGTGTCTGTATGTGTGTCTATGGGGTGGCGCAGTGCCTAATGCAAAACAATAACGCCGAGGCAAATAAGATAAAGAAAATTGAATTTTAAAATGCCTTCTGGGAAAAGGCGTGCTCTGAATCCACCCCCACCCCCACCACTGCAGAAGGAGCCCCCTGCTCCAGCTGTGAGGTGCGCCAACGTAAACAAGCCACAATCAAAATTCAGAACTCTCCGGCGCGTGCAGGACCCGGCTGCCAGGTGCCCACGACGTGGCCCCCAGGGGCCCGCAGGTGACCGCAGGTGACCGCAGCCGGTTGCAGCCATGCCGTTGGAACGAGGGGATCGCAAGGCACCGCCGAAGATTTCAGTGGAAGCCGCGTGAATTAGGGGACAGCTTGGTCCCCCCCCCCCTTCCTCCCCCATTCCACCCACACCCCCACCCCCACCCACAGCCCCCGCCATTGCTTTGCTTGGATGCGCTGGATAAATGTTTAACAGATGGGGGATGACAGGGGATGTTTAATGATGTTTTAGTGGTGCGGATGTTAACCTGCTCAGAGAGAGAGAGAGAGAGAAGAGAGAGAGAGAGAGAGAGAGAGATGTGGGGGACTATTCCTCAGCCCCATCCGTATGGCTCACTATGTCCACATTAATCAATCATGCAGAGGCGTATATTTCATGAGAGTTGATCTATAGCATACTTGGAGCGGCTCTCAGGAGACTCATACGTGTGCATAAGGGACTGCCTCTCATCTGGTGGAGTTCTCCAGCACAGCCAGCCCACAGTCAGATGCTGCAGAGACCCCACTTGACGGGGCACAGGCAGCGCGTGCTGCTCCAGCATCCATGATGAGCATGCTCCAGAAGCTGGTCTTCCTCATCCCTGAAAGCACATGCTCGCTGATGAACAGACGCAGGCGGCCATATTTCATGTTCGGACCAAATGTGTATGGTTGTAACACAGCCAGCAGAGACCTTTGCAGGGAAGCAGGAGCTGCATCTGTGCTCCATGGCTGACTGGCTGCCTGCCTGTGTGTGTGTGTGTGTGTGTGTGTGTGTGTGTGTGTGTGTGTGTGTGTGTAAGGAGTGTATTGGGAGGGGGGTGACACATTTGTGGGTGGGGACTTGAAATGCTGAGCGTTGGCAAGGGCATTTTTGACTCCCAAGGGTGTAAACGTTGAGCTTAATACCCGTCCTAAGAACATTTTAAACGCCAGTGAATTGTAGCTCAGACATAGCAGTGTTGTTGTCGTCACTATAATGTTCTGTCTTCTTTGACTAGCGCCCATCTGTGCCTCTCTGCCAGGTTATATAACTGCGCAGCTATTATACATTCCATGCTTGCAGTATGGGCTCACTGTTTGCATCCAGCATTACTGCATGCATAAAAACATGAGTTTGCATATGGCTGCAGTCAAGCAATTTTTAATACTCGGGTTATCAATCATGAGTGACTTTGAGGGAGGTAGTTCCAGAAAAGGTGTCAAATTAAAAGTGATTCTAAGGCCGGGATTCTGCAGCATGTGCACTTTACTCCATATTAATGGCCGTCTTCATCGGACAGGCTGTTTGTGACACTCATAATGAGGCGCCATGCTCCAGAATGCAGACGAGGCGTCCTGTGACCCCAAGGTTAAAGAGAGTTCACTCCAAGGCAATCAAAAAGAGATCGTGAGGGGTTACACACAGAGGCATGTCTATTTATTTATTTATGTATTTATTTATTTATTTATTTATTTATTTATATATATATTTATTTGTGACCTTGCAGGGCTCTTTCGCACAATTATATTTCATAATCCCTGTGTGCTGTTGTCACTTTGCAGGGGGAAAGGTACTGGGCTGGCTATGGCAGAGGCTGTGGCAGAGGCTGTGGCAGAGGCTGACTGAAAGGAATAATGATAAGCCCCCAGCAGTGGCAGCACACCAACCACCCGACACACACACACACACACACACACACACACACACACACACACACACGCACACGCACACACACACACACAATCGTCAGTGCCTCCTCCCATCCCACCTGCCCTTAAAGACTGCGTGGATGAGCGCTCTCTGGGGAGGCATGAGGGGAGGTGATAATCTCCCTCACTCATTAAGTCCCAAATTAATTGATAGGCAGGCCAGGCTGCACTCTAGCGCTTAGGTGTCTTATTAAAGTTTTTCAAAGCTCCAGGACTGCGCTTCTACGCTAACTTTGATCAGTAATTGCGGAGTGCTTTTCAACAATTAATTGATTACTCCTGGGAAGGATTTTTTTTTCCCTCCTCACACGCTTGGAGACATCTTAGTTTCCCCTGTATGTTAGAACCTTTCCTTAAGTGCCAAAAAAGCAAAACTCTTAAAAAAAGAAGTAGCCTAACTTTGAAAATGAGGTTGACTTCAAGTTAAATTTTATGGTGCAAACACCCGAGCGGTTGATTTAAGTCGAAAGTTGTACTTTTTTTTTTGTACTTTCATTCTTATCAGGCCCACAAGTGAACAGTGCTTTGCACCTCAGCAGAATGTATGGAAATAAAGAGAAATTACAATTGCAGACAACACTCATTAACTTCTTAGCAGAGCCAGTGCTAATATCTTCTCTATTTTCCTTAATGTGCAGTTTATCTGGGAGGTTCACACTATTCGCTCTCTCATTTATTCAGGCTAAAGTCCCTTTTCTTTTTCGAGCTCTCAACTGTTTGCCCCCGAATTACCTCCTTTGAATATCACCTTAATGAACTCTCCAACCACTTTGTTTTGTTCATCACGCGGCCATGCTGCCGCTGGTAACTAATGATGCTCATACATTAAGTAAATGAGTTTTGTGCAAGTAGAGGAATTACAATGGATAATGCCTAATGAGGTTTTGTTTTGAGGGGCTATGCCACTCAGTGGGAAGGCAATGTGTCATGCCATAATCACTTCAGAAGCGATAAACGCCTTAATGTGACTGCTTTATCTGCCACAGGTCATAGACACTACACCATCAGAAGCCAAATGCGGTTTCTTTTCAAATATTGCTGCAGGCGCTGCATCGCCCTGCGCTGTGAGTTCCATGCATGCTGTTGGGAAGTTTTGATAAATCCATACAGAGTGCATGGATACAGTAAGATGAGCCTGAATACACACACACACACACACACACACACACACACACACACACACACACACACACACACACAGTACATGTAATCTGGTTGCTAAGTGAAAGGACTTAGGCTGTGGAGTCGGAGCTCTGTAAATCACCTTGAATCAACTCCAGTTGTTTTGCAACTATATGAATACAATTGAATCTAATTGAAATCTATAATACTTCAACTAGAAGTTAGCCTATAGCTAGAAATGAGCTATAGGCTTACTGGTGTAACTCTACTTCCAGTGAATTATGATAAGCTACGCTACCGGTGTAAGTCTGGGTCATTGCACACACAGAGGAGAAAAGGATATGTGTCCTCGTGTCTGACTCTGGGGTAGATGGCAAATGAGCTTATTCCCCAAAAGTTGTTGTGTTCCTTTAAAATAGCAGCTTCACAGTCTGCCGTGTTCTTTTAAAATAGCAGCTCGTTTTGACGCCACACTGACTTACAATAAGGAGAATGGAGTGTCTGACTTAGCTGATGCGTATCCAGAAGGCCTAGTATTGCACTGCATTATCTGATGCGTGTCCAGAAGGCCTGGTATTGCACTGCATTATCTGATGCGTGTCCAGAAGGCCTGGTATTGCACTGCATTACATTGTTGTTGCAGATAGGAGCATGACCCGTTTGGCCAGTTGTAGACTAATTGGGTATCCCCCTTTCTGCTGAATGGGGAACCTAGTACATTGAGAATTGACAAAAAGGGGAAATCCTGTAGTGTGTTGCTTTCAGACGGTGATTCTGTTCATAATTATGATCGCATGTGGCTTGAGAGATTCAGATCATCCGCCTTTTATTTTGGGGACACATAATGAAGGCCAGTACTGGTAGGTTAGGATGTCTTAGTGTGAACCTTGACCCTGCTGGTCACCGGACTGGCAGCCATGTCGTTAGTGACCCTGTCGTCCAAATCTCAGGGTCCTTGGTTCAAGCCCAGAGGCCAGAGTGGTCACACAGGAGTGATGATGATGTCTCAAGTGGTCAGGGCAAACACATTTCATTTGCTTCCTGGCCTTCAGCGGAGGCACCAAGGTACATGTACATAAAATAAAATGCAAAACAGGGACAAACAGACTTCATGCAGTGCACATACTATGAGTTCAGTCCACAGTGAGGGATCTGTGATGGACCATTGGCTTTCTATCTGAGTGTGTGATGTGTGTTGGAGTGTGTAGTGGATGGTGAAGAGACTATGTGCACATGTAAGATTGTGTGCTGTGTGTTGGAGTGTGTAGTGGATGGTGATGTGTGCACATGTAAGAGTGTGTGCTGTGCGTTGGAGTGTGTAGTGGATGGTGATGTGTGCACATGTAAGAGTGTGTGCTGTGCGTTGGAGTGTGTAGTGGATGGTGATGTGTGCACATGTAAGAGTGTGTGCTGTGCGTTGGAGTGTGTAGTGGATGGTGATGTGTGCACATGTAAGAGTGTGTGCTGTGTGTTGGAGTGTGTAGTGGATGGTGATGTGTGCACATGTAAGAGTGTGTGCTGTGCGTTGGAGTGTGTAGTGGATGGTGATGTGTGCACATGTAAGAGTGTGTGCTGTGTGTTGGAGTGTGTAGTGGATGGTGATGTGTGCACATGTAAGAGTGTGTGCTGTGCGTTGGAGTGTGCAGTGAATTGCGGAGAGGCTGTGTGTAAGTGTCACGATGTAAGAGTCATGCTGACCCCCCTCCCAGCACGGCAGGTAGAGGAATCTAATAGAGGGAGAATAAAAGGCCTACTTTGTTTTCTGCGTCAGAAGTGTTCTTGTGAAGGCAGCAGATGCTTTTCACATGACATGTAAATCAGAGCTTTGGTTGCGTGACAGCACCGGTACCCAAGCCTCCCGCTGCTCCCCTCCTGCTTGAAGGTAAAGGCTCGCCCAGAGTCTGTGATGTGCTAAACAGACATTGAATGCACCGAGTGCTGTTAAGTCAGCCCAGCGCTGGAATAATTGAAGTCTTCAATCAAGCACAAACCCTGCTGCACTGATGGGGAGGTGATGATTTAACAGTGACAGGAAAGGCCATAAAAACTGTACAGTTGTTTCTTAAGAGACAGGGTGGGGGTGGTAACGATGGTGGTGGTGGTGGGGGTGATGAGGGAGAGTTGGCATAAAAGGCTTCTTTGCTGCCTGTTGACATCTCAACATCTGTTCTTTTACATGTTACACAGTAGCTGTCAAAATTCCGCGTATGTAGATGAAGATACTTTTGAAAGTGTGTGTGTGTGTGTGTGTGCAATTGTGTGTTATTTCTACAGCAAACAACCGTTTAAAGTGCCTGGCATGACAGTATGCATTTAAAGGGTTTTGTAATGACTTTGACAGTTGCTGTGATTTTGAACCCAATTTTGACTTCAGAAGCTGTCTCCTGTGAAGGCAGCCCATTCACCCCCACTATGTGCTAAGGTGTAATTTAAGAGAGCGCCAGGGTAGCGTGTTTGAAACATCGACCTTCCCTCCTTTCACTCTCTAACTGGTGGAGAGGCGTAAATGCCATTTCGCCTCATCTGTAGAGTGATTTGAGAAGCCAGCAGCAGAAAGTGAAGAAATGTAAAAAAAAAAAAAAAGTTGTGAATCACCCAATCTCATCTGCTGAGACATTTTTGAGCCCCATTTTAGTAGCGGTTGAACGGAGTACTGTTGCAAGAGTAATCTGGGATTTCATAACTGCATTTTTTTTCTTGTTGAGCAGAGAGCGCACTCATTATTCGATGCGGGGTGGAAGTGATGTTTCCGTGTGTGGGAGTGTTTGTCATAATGATATGGATGTTATATGTAAATGAGGTCACACAAGTGTGCTTCTCTGTATTCTTCTGGAAGAGTAATTGTGCATTAGACCCTCTAGAACTTCATAGGAAAGTTACTAGGCTTAAGAGTTTTTCAGGAACGTGCTAGAAAAGTACCTGCGATCGAGGCCTTTATAAAGCCACGTGCAATCTCAGCACATCATTGGCCCAATGTTTCCCTCCGACTTTTCTAAAGGCATTCATATTGGTGTGTATATGGGTTTATTTGAGTAAGGGGTATCGCTAATGTATGTGGACCAAAATAACTTCAAAGGGGATTACAGCTCATGGTCTAATAAGCTAGCAGGGAATTCACACTTTTACCAAGTCTACAATGGGAGGGATAACATGTTCCCCCTTTAAAGTATATAGTACAATTTATACAAGACCCTGAGAAAAAAAAAAACTTTTGAAAATTCGCATTTTCAATAAACACATCAATATCTTCTGCTTTGATAATTTTCTTGGCACACTATTTGATATGCATTGTAGCTACTTTATGCAAAATATTCATCAGTGGGCCTTCAGCCTTTTGGAGTGAAAAATATACTCATACCGTATGAGTTTACAAATGGCACTCGGTCATTAGGATGGTTTGCTCAGTCCCTCCCCTTGTTTTTGTAATTATAGTCATTTTCACACAGCAGTGCTATTCTTTGATCAATGTAGTCATTATTATCTGCCATATATTATCCAGCCAGACAATACAGACCTAGAGTAGAACACATTGGCATCAACCTTGAGATTTGTCCTTCGCTTAGAGTTTTCCACTGACAGGCTGTGAATGATGAACTCTCAAGGGATGTTAAGTCATGAAGTACACTTTACCCACCTTGCAAGAGTCAAATTAGAAGCACATGCATTTTCATTTGCTGGGCCTCCATGAGTTGCCATGGCACTTCCTTCGGCCTGATTAATGGTGTACTTTTCTCATTTCAATAATGCATGAATAGTTCCACTGGTCGGCCATGAATAAGCAAATTGTTCAAATAATTCATCAGATGATCAATGCACACATGAAGCAGTAGGAACAAGGAGGAAGGACACATGTTCTATTGCGGAGAGTTCATTTTGAGTCTCAGTCAGATCGAGAGCTAATCTGACTATCTACCCATAAACCTGGACATCCCATTGTAGCCATATTGGTTCAGGCAGGGACAGCAGTGTCAGTGGCAGCTTGATTTGACTCCATTCTTCACTGGCTTTATACATACTGAGAGTGAAGCAGCCAGTCCATTTTGTAGTCAGTGGCGTCAGCGGCGTCAGCTCTCAGGGACGGCTTGATGGCCTGGACTGACCCGGCACTCTTCTCTAATGCCAGTAGTTTGACAGCACTAGAAGATGATAAGGGTGTGCCAGGGACTGACCCCATTCATTCCAGATGGAATTCGCCCAGCGGTTCTGACCTGAGTTCTGATGGAGAGGGCCATTCTTTCCTGACCACGACGAGGTCAGAGAGGAGAGGGGATCGCGGCTGTCAGCTGCCTTCACTGCTCAGCCCATCAGTCTTGGAGTGGCTCGTCTGCCGCTACGCAACAGGACTGAACAATCCACCGGGTAGATTATATGCACTTTTAATCCATGTTGTATTTATACATGGGTACTTTTTGGTGGCTGCCTTTTTTATCAGTACACTGTAGTCATTATGACCTGCGCTAGCATAGCTAGTGTAGAGGGGTGATATAGGTTTAGTCAGAGTAGTTCAGAGGTTTTTTTCTTCTGGATTTTTTTCTTCAATAATTTTGTGTCAACGATTCCCTGGACACCGAAAGAAGGCTGCACGAAACTTAGCCCCACGACGGATCAAAACTCCCCCCCCCCCCCCCCCCCCCCCCCCCAAACACACACACACACACCATTACCCCCCCCCCCCCTCACGCACACACACACACACACTCACAAGCGGACACACACACACAGAGAAGCACACATGCACATTCTCATTTACATACACAAAAGTTGCGAGAGTAGAGGATGGAGTAGGAGAGAAATTGACAAGCGTGATTTATTTTTGTGGAGAGAATGTGCAGGACTGAGCAGCGGTCGTATTTTGTATCGCTTTGCGGTACATCTAGTTCATTTAGTGTGTAGTTCCATCTCGTTTTTTAATGGTGTGGGGATATAGACATTTTCTTTTGATTGATTTAGTAAATCCTGTGGACAAATGTTCAGCCTCACTTATAGGTATATCACTGATATGGATAAAAAGAGATATAAGTCTTTCAACATGAAAAGTAGTCAGATCTGTCAGGTAAATACTGTCATCCTATCCCAGGGAATATACATTAGTTCTAATCTGTTTGGGTCCAGAATATATGACAATATCTATTTTGTAAGAGCTGTCTATTTTTCACTGTCTTACCATAAAAACTCAGGGGCAGTTGAAGTTTAATGATGAAATGTGTCTTGCCATTTAAATGCTAATTCAGTGCGTTCTGCCAGTAGACCCTTTCTTCTCCTTTAGAACCAGAGCAGAAGTAAAGCCGGTTCTCCCTCTGATCTCTGTATTGACTTTAACTGGGAGATGGTGAGTCAACACAGATCTGACTACTTATCCGCTTTAGCTAAAAAAAACTAGATAGGCAAGGCCTGTCAAAGATCCTTCAGAGTGAATTCCAGCAACGCTGTGTTATTTATGACACTTTCCACATAACTCGGCACAGTTACCACTCTCTTCATCCCAACTCTCTCCATAAAGCTGTGTCTGTGCTGAGACTTGTTCACAAAGGCTTATCAGTAACGGCCATTTGCATTGATCTTCCTCAACCCTTATGTTACCTCTCTGTGTCGTGCCGTTTAAGACCATGCTTTGCACCCCACAAAAAAAAACATCTGAGACGCATGTCGGCCCTCCAGAGGGAAAAAAAGCCACAACTAAAGCCTGCGTGCTGTGGTCTGCCTCCTGATCTTTGATCGGTGATGTGTGAAGCTGGGACGGGACGTGTCTGTGAGGGTGTTGCCCCGCCCGCCTGTCGTCTGCTCCCCCATCATCACCTTCACGCCAGGTGCCAGCGAGCCGTCAGGGCTGGACACCACTCAGCTGGAGATTGCACCTCTGTCCAAATGAATTTAATGACATCTCAGGGACCCAACACAAAAGGAAAGATAAATGAAGTACAGGGTTTGTGTGTGTGTGTGTGTGAGAGAGAGAGAGTGTGTGTGTGATGAGTGTGTGTGTGCGCGTGCACGCTTCCATCCATGTGTCTGTGTATCATAGCAAGAAACCAAATTAAATCCACACGATTTGGATTCTACAGAGCTTCCAGAACATCATATAATGAATGTTTGAACAATGTGATTTTTCGTTGACTTTGTTTTTCCTGAGCTGCACATTAGACCATATGGTTTTCTCCGTAATGGGTCTCTCAAGATTTGTCATTGGAATGCACCAGTGGTGTTTTAGTCATGCTGTTGCTATTGCGATGTCACACCCAGGAATTGGTTATCTATGCAGCTGGCCGTGATTAGGCCTGAAATACCCAAAGAGTTTGTCTGGAGTTGAGCTCCCCTTGGAGAGTTGGCAGTGCTGTCAAATGTTGGAGAGTTGGATGTTCTTGATTTCCCATTTAGGTTTACACACATACCACAAAGCCAAATGGAACAGAAAGGGAATGGTGGCAAATACAGCTCAGGCATACAGATATGTTTTATGTCAATATACTGTATAGCGTGCAATATGCACAGAGAGCAACCAGCCCCTCCAGAGTAGTAGAGCATCTATTGAGATGATAGAATAGCCTACTGTGAACACGGAGAGTTTTGCTGCATCACCCTCACTTGAGTCAGACTCCTCGTCTCTAGCCTTTGGGCCATGTGCAAATCTGGCAATTCAAGCTGACAGAGACTATGATGCATGCTTGGTAGTTGACTAACTCTGCGTGTTTTAACACACTACATCACTGTTAAACTGCAGTTGGAGTCATCTGCAGCCGGTAATGACTTGTGTTTATTTTTTGTGATTGATCTTATTTTTATTTAAATTGGGTAAACAAATGTCTGGCGGAAAGTTATCGCGACGGCTGTGCATTTTTCATCTCTCACCATTAATGTTGTTCATTTTGTCCTAGTACTCTCCCCAAGGAACATCGGCAAAATGCAGGCAATCAGTTTTGAGTATCTGCATAACTCAATTAGTACTTCAACACGCCTTTGAATTTCCATTTGTTTGTGAAACTTCTCTCTCACACACACACACACACACACACACACACACACACACCTCCTTCTCCTTCACCAATTAATTTGTTGTAGATATAAAGGACTTCCTGAAAGACAGCTTCTCAAACTAGTCTGAACACACTGGGTGAGTTGGAGCCTGCAGGTATGCTGCTGAATGTGTGCTGGCAGCTTACGAATTTTCCTGAGTCCTGCAGGTGTGAAAGAAATGGAAAGTGACTCAGAGCAGAGCAAAGCGACAGCAAACTCTTTCTTTTTGGTGATGACACACTCACTGAATGACCAATACAGCCCTGAACTGCGCTTTCCCGGCACAAATTGTGACCGCATCATAACAAACAAAAGTCACCGTGCTCAGGACAGATATGTTTGAAATAAATGTAACAATTTAGCATATTGTATATACAGTACAGTCACTGTTATTATGCATGGAATGTGACATCAACTTACTGTGACTGACTTAGATTTCAGTGTTATTTCAAACTGTGAATATTATTATAGAAATTAGGGCGCTTCCATGTGGCGGGTGTAGTCAATTAACCTGGGGTTAATTGAGATAGAATGAAAACATGAATAGAAAGGAAACTCAACAAAAGACAAAATGGATGAAGGCAAAAGACAAAGGAGAGTAAAGTGGGTCGTTGCTATGAACATGAGTTAAGCTATTTAGCCTTTCTGACGGCGCCAGCAGTGTTTATGGGGCTGAGATGTTGTGATTAAACGGTACGCTCTCTTTGGTTCAGACCAACACGACTACATCAGCCACCTGCTTGGCTTGGAGCTGTGTTTGGATCAGCCGAATGGTGGATTTCTGGTTGGGAGTCCGAGGTGTAGTGAGCAATGTCGGCAGAGCGAGCCGTGTGCCTTCCAGATGGCAGGGACCAGGTAGAATTGAAGGTGGTGCTTTCAAAGCCGTAATGTGAGGCTCGGTGCGGTGGGCTGCCATGTGGAAATCAGAGTTCCATTGTGCATCAGGCCCTTAGTTAAGCTTCGGGAAACACATTGAGGGAAAAGCTCTCACATTTGCAATAGTGCTGAGCTTACAGGAGAAGGCCTCACCACACTTATATGATGTAAAAATGTGAAAAATAAAGATGACCGCTATTATTACAAGTGCTATGACTAAATAATAAAAAATGATTATAATCCAAAAAAGGAAATAAAAATTTAAAAATTAAAAGAATCAACGAAGTAAAAATTTTAATTTTTGTTACAACTAACATTAACATTAAAATTAAATTACATTTTAATGCAATTAAATTACATTAAAATTACTTGTAAAATAGTAATTCTATAGTACCAAATTAAACATAAAATAATCAAAAGTATATCATAAAATATGCAAGTCACTAATACAAAAGTGAATAATAACCAACAATTGCAAGAGAATTTAGTCTCTTGATGAGGAATTTAGTCTCTAGATGAGGTGTTGGAATTCCCCTCGCAGATCCAAACATGTACAAGTGCAGGATTGTCTGTAACTCATTCCAAATATGTGATGCTTTAAAACACAAGGCAGTTTTCCCTAATGCAGAATTTACATTATATGGGTGGTATGGTTCAGTTCATACACTGAATGGCTGGTGAAGTGAGTTTTAAAGTAGAAGTATGAATTTTGAAGTAGAGAGGAGAGATCAGATGTGTGTAAACCAATGACAGTTGTGTACACATAAAGTTGTTAAAATGTGATATGAGGAAAGATATCCACAACTGTCACATTACCCTCAATTAGAGCATATTCAAGCAGTAATTACAGGGCAGTTACCACTGCCAAAATAAGTGTGTTAGTAAATATGTGTCTTGCTGTGTGTCTCTCCCTCTGAATGATTGGCTGGAATGAGAGTGGGAATTAACACTTGGAACATCTGTTGCGGCAGGTTGTGTTTGAAGAGATCTCTTAATGATTGGTTACCCCTTGATCAAGGGCTAGTTCTGTTTAATCTATCAAAGTAATGCAGTGTGCAAGCGAGGAAAGATATGAATCCAAGCTCACATGATTGCCTCCGATCAAGAGCCACTGTGGATCTGAGTCATAGGGAGTGTGAGGAGGCCCTTGATCAGATGGAAGGCTAGATTCTACAGCCCTGGTTGTGAAAGGCTAGATTCTACAGCCCTGGTTGTGAATGGCTAGATTCTACAGCCCTGGTTGTGTATGGCTAGATTCTACAGCCCTGGTTGTGTGTGGCTTGGATGAGCACCTTACAGTATATGAGATGGGGGCTTGTGCACCAGGGGCAGAGGAGAGAGAGTGTGATGGGTCATCGGCTTGCTGTCAGAGGTCCAGGTAGAGGACCTTGTCTTCCCATGAAAATCACACATCATCCCTCTCCACTTGTTAACCATAACCACAGCAGGCCTAAGAGAGGCAAAGGCATTTCCAGAGATATGCAACATAGCCTGGCTAACGTCAGACCTCATCTCATCAGTGCGTGTCGTCAGTTGGCCACCGTCAGCTGATCACTGCCTGCATGGAGGTCTGTTGGAGGTGGGAGGGGGGCCCAAAGACTGTTCATGTGAAAACGCAAATGTCTTTCCGTGTGCAATGCTCATAACCGCTTCGGTGTGTCGTCATCGTCTTGCTGTCCCCCCTCCGTTCTGTGATTGGTTCCTTCGTTGAGGTGAAAACGTCCATGGAATCCAGGCTGCCTAGCAGCGTTATAAAATGGAGTGCGTAAGGCAGCATGGGAAAACACAGGCTACATAGAAGGGTGGTTTATTTGAAAAGACCAGAGTTTTTTGGGTTGAAGCAAACTGTACTACTTGCTACTGTAAGCAAGTAAGTAAGTAAGTAAAGAAACAAGAAAGCATGCAAACAATTATTAGCAGTGAGTGGATTGTGTCTTATGTGCGTTAGGATTTATGCAGAACTACTAATGAAATGGAGGCAAGTGAGACAAGGCATCAGCGTGTGTGTCTGTAGCTATTCTGTGGTAATGTGTGCCTGTCACATATAGTCAGTGTAATTGGGGAACATTTAAAACGCTCAGCGTGCAGCCGCAAACAGGAATCGTACACGTAGGTGTCGGTAAGCATTAAGCTGAGTGACACAAACTAGCACATCAGCATTTTAAATGTGTTTTCTTTATTTATTATTATTTATTATTTTTTTTCCCCTTTCTTTCTAATGAAGGGTTTTAGTGGCGTTCTCATCAAATGCAAACTGCCGGAATGCGTGTGTGCTAATGAAGTAATTGAGACGGAAGGATGCGGTGATGGACTCTGATGCGTCCCTAAAATAAAACAGCAGTGGTCGGGCAATGATAAACGAACTCCCAGGGAAGGTGACGTGTGCCACGGATCCCATGGGGGCCCCCTGTCTGCTGACATGTTCTCCACACCCCTTTTGTTCTGAATTATGCATGATATTTACTAGCCGGAACTGGCCGACTTGACGCTATTTATTTATTAATTCAGAGTCTGCATTGAAATGCCTGGAACGACTCCGACTGCCCAGGAAGTAGCCGCTGTGCTTGTCACAAATCATCAGTGCGTGTCGTCAGTTGGCCACCGTCAGCTGATCACTGCCTGCATGGAGGTCTGTTGGAGGGGGGAGGGGGGAGGGGGGCCCAAAGACTCTTCATGTGAAAACGCAAATGTCTTTCCGTGTGCAATGTTTCTTTTTTCCCCTTCCGTAGCTATGTATTTTTATGCCTTCATTGTCAGTCAGTAGACATTCATCAGCAATGCATATGTCTAGAACGTGTGTGTGTGTGTGTGTGTGTGTGTGTGTGTGTGTGTGTGTGTGTGTGTGTGTGTGTGTGTGTGTGTGTGTGTGTGTGTGTGCGAGCGTGCGTGTGTGTGCACCTCAGTGAATTGTCTGTGTTCAGTATGCTTTGTCAGTGTTGGAATGTGAGCGCCGGGCTCTGTATTCACAGGCGGCCCGGCTCCCTGATGGCAGCAGCCATTGTGAGGCACGTGATAAATGAGCAATTGAAAGCTTAGCGTTGTCAGGGCACCAGCTGTGTGATGTAGCGGGATCCTTGGCACTAACGCTCTTGCCCATCTGGAGTTGAACTATTGGGGCCATTTCGTACCACACAGAGTGTCACGATTCGGCCTGGTGAGGTTTAATCATCGTAGATGTTGAGCATGCTCAGGTCTTGTAGAGGAGTGATCTCGCTTGGATGTGATATGTGACTGCTGTGAGAGAGACAAAAAAAACTTTTAGAGGGGGAATTATTTGAAGTTATTTCCATTTGTATCTTTCAAAATAAGCTTCATCAGGCTGTCTTTATAGCTCTGTGAGGGAAAAAAGAAGTGTAACTCAGAAGGTCACTTTGATGAGGCAATGAAGCACTTGCCATGAAACACAATGAGGAGGAGGGCTAATTTGGTGAATGCTAATGTTGGAGGACGAGGCCCCCCCAATCGGTTCAGAGCCTGCCTAGGACTCCTGGGCCAGATTGATTCTGTGTTTGCCGCATCGCAGTCCTTGAACATGGGTATCATCGTATCAATTGGGTGACCCGGTGGCAGGTCCGCTATTCAAACGTGTGGGACGTGCTGGGCTAATCTTAGACCCGCGGTCCCTCGTCAGCTCCTGCCTGCCGGCCTGCTGCCTCCTCCTCCTTCCTCCCGGCTGACTGCATTTGCATTCGTCTCCTCTGCGTCGACCCTTTCTCTCGGAGAAATCTGATGCTATCTCCAGCCCCGGTGTCTGCACAGGCCGAGCTCTGGATGAGCTTCATTGGAATAATGCACAGTTGAAAGCGCTAAGGCAGCTCCCCTGGCACATGCCATGCTAAGGAAGCCAAAGCCTTCTGATCTGGGGGAGCCAAACGTGGGAATCATGTTGATTTTGTTCTCTCTTTCGTGGCCAACTGTACATCGTGATTTCAGTATTTTTTTTTTCTCTAACAATTTTTAGTTTTGTTCAATCCTGCAATCACACAGTATTTGGTTCACACAGCAGCCTGGCAAATCTGTATTAGGGAGGCACCATGCTTATTGTGATATTTAGACAATATCCAATCCTGAATGGCATGCATATTAATGAGCTCCGTAATTGATTTAATGAAGTCCAAATGTCGACACTTCCCTGTTGGAAGGGGGTAAGATGTTGAACCCTTGGTGATGTGTAACGATCTGGATCCTGGCTGATTGAGCTTGATTAATGCTCTCTGGTAGAGCGCAATTTGACTCTGCTCTCACTCTACTGACACGCAGAAAGTCCTAGAAAGTCATTAGACGCTCCAGAACTGCTTTAACTTTAGAGGGACACACCGTGAGACTTAGAGGACACCAGCACCGCAGCTGTAATGCCAGGTCAGGTTTTATCGCTCAAGGAAGTCACTTTGTTATAATCTTTTGAAGAAAAAAAAAAGTTATAATCGTCAAGCATCCCACAACAAAAGCAACTAAGCAAATCAGATTTTCCTTCCGAGCTATAGCATAGTCTAATCCTCTTTTTTTTGATGAATGTGAGCAATATGGCACAATATTGCGTTAGAGTTTTCATTTTGAGTGAATTAGGCGTTCTTTTTTTCTTTCTTTATATAGAACTCCCTCAGAAGAATGCGATGATGACATTACACTCTGTCTGAGGCGTCTCTCTCTGTCACTCTCCGTCAGCGGATGCCGTCTGCAGTCTATTCACTACGCGCCACAGTTGTCTCATCATGCAAATCAAATACGAGAGGATGGGAAGAAGTATTAAAATATATTAAAATTCATTTAAATGTATTGAAATGAGCATGGGAAGGCTCCACGAGGCAAATCAGGCTGATTGTGCTGCTGTTATGAGTAGAAGGGCAGTGGCATTTATTTGTGTAAACCTTCAAGGTTGATTTTGAAATAGATCTCATAAGTGCGCAATACCCTCTATGAGTGTAAGGATACCTCTCTGGTGATGGCTCTTGTCATAGATAAAATGTTGTTTAATAGCTAAAGGGATTTGTCTTTTTTATAATTGTGTTTACTGTAGTGTTGTTAATTGATTATATCCAGTCTCCCTTGGTTGCTTCCATTTGAACAGAAGAGATGAAGTTTGCGGTATGTGTCACTGCAGATTTGTGTTTTGTAGACTTTATATTAGGAACTGGGGTCAGTTTTTTTAAAAGATGTTTTTAATCCAGACTTGTCTAACTTTTTGGCCCTCGGTGTGTGAGTCTCTTCTGCCTGCTGCTCAGTTTTTCCCAACATTTATTGGAAACACTGCTGAAAAAGTTTACTGTACTGTGCTTGTGTGTTTGTGTGTGTGTGTGTGTGTGTGTGTGTGTGTGTGTGTGTGTGTGTGAGACAGAGAGAGAGAGTGTAAGTGTGTGTGTGGGTGTGTGTGTGTGTTAGGTCTCTGTGTGAGTGAGTGTTTTTGTTTGTTTCAGTGAGAGGAAATGTGCAGGTTGAGCAAAAAATCTCTGGTCCTGCTCTGCTGACCTCATAGATCGATCTGTGCTCTGTGCTAGAAAACCGAAATCTCAATTACAGTTGTCCCCAACACAGAGGTGCCAGCCCAGGTCAATGAAACTTGCAGTGGCAGCTAAAGGTTAATATGCTGTCGGGAAAGGATGGACATGCAATCTGTGGCATGTAATGCTGAAGCCCCAGGGTCACAAGGACCACAGTTTTTTCACCCAGTCCAAAACGATCTGGTAAAAGACTACTGTAAGGTGCTACTTTGAAACTGACAGAACTGTGGTACAGTCCTAAAGTTGAGTTGACTAGTAGACTACCTTCAAAAGTAAACATAGTCTATCACATGGTCATTCATTTGGAATCTTTACGAGAGTAACATTGTAAGTAACAACACATTTGTGTCCCTTCTGCAGTCACAACTAGTGTCCTCTGCATGTTTTCTAGACAGTGGCTGGGTGAGAGATAGCGCTCGTTTTGTGGGAGGACTGCATCAAGTGTCTTTGAAACACATTAGAAAATGGACATGAAGGCTAAGGCCTCTACGGTACTAAGCAGGCCAGTGATAAAGGGAAAGGTGAGAAATAACATTAGTATTACCTTACAAAGAGTGAGATTAAATTTGAATGAATGTGCCTCAGACAAAATCAAAAGAATGAAGAAATGAATGGACTAAAACACAAGATTCTACATTCTACTTTAGTTTGGTGACCGGCAGTGCATCTAAATGTGTGGTGGATTTGAGTTGGCAAAGTATCTATTATGTTTATGAACCTAAAAGAAGTTATGAAAGCTTTTGCGTAGATAGCTATGAATGCCTCTGATAATGCCTTTCAGGACCACACACTTGCAAAATTGCCTTTTGTCATATTTTTGTTCTGTGGAAAATTGCTTTTTTTGTTGTTGTTTGTTCTGCGGGCTTATATAAATGTTCCAATAACAGTAGTGCTGCCTGATGAATACGATGGCATGGAGGCAGACTTGTTTGGCCTCAGGTAAGGATACCTCAGAAATGAATTTCTTTTTTTTCCCCAGTGCTTTACTCTTACACTTGCTGACTGATTTGTTGTAGTTATATTCTGATGGCAGGATTTGGCATGGCTTTGAGAGTTAATCAGTAGGCTTTTGTGTGTTTTTTTTTTACAGTGCTTCAAAGATTCTCCATTGCATTTTTGTGTTTGAACATTCCTTTAAATTAATGATGGAATCATTAAAGTGTAAAAAAATGCAATGCTAAGTCTTGAAAATGATATCTAGCGTATTCAAAACTGAAGAAACAATGCTTTCTTACTAATGCTTTACAAAATGATGTTATGTTATTATTTCTCTAATGTATTTTAAGTTCTTGATAGTTTTTCCTAATTAATCTTTAATCATTATTGCCCATTCGTGGCTATTTCATTCAAATTGTGTGTCAGATACATTCATTAAGATAGTGTGATCAGATTGGTTTATCTGGTATGATGTGGTAGCATGCATGTTGTGTCACTATGGTGGTTGAAGTGCATTTTGCTAGGCTAGGTTGTTGGGTATGAGTATGTGTCTGTGGGAAGTCTCTAGACCATTATAGTACAAGGAATTAAACGTCTTTGTAGCTAAAATTGACCCCTGATAGAATTTACAAATTGTGAATTGTAGTCTGCAATTAAATCTGATTGAACATTTTCTGAGAAAATAAATCATTAACACCAGTATTTAACTAACAATGTATAAATTGATCTAATCTAGCTCCATTTATGCCTCAGTTGGCCATAAAAACACTAAAACTCTTCGCTCTTAAATAGGCAACCTGTTCTCACAGTCATTAAATTAACTGAATTAAAATGAAGCATCTGAAGGATAAAAGGATTCAATTATTGGCATATTCCCTATAGGGTAGAATTCAGTGTGAATGTAATGAGTTGTATGGAACATATACAATAGATCCAGGTGAAGTTGGCTATGATGTGTTATTTTAACAGTTATGAAAACTTGTGTTGAATTTATTTAATCTAATTTATGTGTTGATATATGATATAGCTTGGCTTTCTATAGCCATTATTCGTCTGTTTTTTAGAGCCTACTTTGATAGTGTGCTGGAGCTTTGCTCAGTTACAGAAAATTAAACCATAGCTGATATTGAAAGGGATCTGAAAACACAGATTTCACAAATAGGAACTGAATGATGTGTGTGCACACACATACCCACACACACACACACATCATAGAAATGTTCTGTTGCAGACTGCTTGCAACTGTAGCCTCAGGCACCGTTGGTCCATGTTAACGTCTGAAGTGCACCACCTCTCCTTCAAAATAAATTAATTAAACAAAGCATGGCTTTGCAACTGGTCTTGATGTGTCCCTGAGGGAAATGTGTGTGTGTGTGTGTGTGTGTCTGTGTGTGTGTGTGTGTGTGTGTGCGTGTGTGTGCAAGTGCAAACTGGGACTCAGGTGGTCACTGTCTGGAGCCCTCGAGACGCATGTGTGCTGCCTGGTCTTAGAGCAGAGCAAACAGGCCACCACCACGACCCCTCCTGGCCCGGGCCCCCACCTTTCTGAGGGACCCCATATGTGGTTGGCAAGCCGCCCCTCAGGCCCGTGCCAGCGGCTGCGATCACTGTGCAGACCCTGCTGTCAGATACCACCCCCCCCCCCCCAACTCATCGTCTGGTGCCCGCGGGGTGCTCGTGTGGAGCGCCTGGCAGGACGTCACCCCCGGAGGCCTCTTAAGACATGCAGAGACCCCACCACACACACACACACACACACACACACACACACACACACACACACACCCCAGAGGCCTCTTAAGACATGCAGAGAGGCGTTTCAGGCAGGCGTGGCAGCGACGGCGGCTTTGAAAGCAAGAGAAGCTGCAGAGACACCCGCCAACACCCCCCACCACACACACACACACACACACAAACCCACACACACACACACACACACTCATACTTCCCTACCCCCCCCCCCCCTACCCCCTCTATCCCACCCTGAGTCCCAGGCTACAGAAAGATCTTAGGGGTTAATGATTTTTAATGAGGAGCGTGGTGTGAAGTTGAGCCACAGGCAGGCTCCAACATTAAAGCTTATTAAGCATTTCTTTTACATTCAAAGTGCGTGCACCTAGGGACACGACGTCTTCTGCAGATCCAGTGCATGCTCACGGTGGGGGGAGCCAAGCCATTAGTGCAAAGTAGAACTCATGAGTTTTTTGGAACACTGATCGGAATGATGAGCTTTTTTGAAGGATGATTTTATCCCACTGAAATTCAGGTGTGATGCTGTGCTCTCAGGAACATGCAAATAGCTCCATTCAACAAATGTAACATATTAATGACATTGGTTGGATCAGCTTCCATGACAGTTTCCATTCAGACAGGCCACTAGCTTCATCGTAGTGGCTTGTTTGAATGCGTTCAGTGAAACTCATTTACCCATATTAATGACACGCGGCTTCATCTATCCATGTTTATATACTGTGTAGATTTAAGTGTCAGCAAGACTATGCTTTGCAGCATTTAACAGCTGCTGTGATTTAGGGAACTGTGCTTTTGATAAGTTGTTGTAATGTAGGCTACAGTATATGACTACTCATAACTGTTAATCGTAGTGTAAATATAATATTTATTGATGTCAATGTAAGTCGCCTCGGAAAAAAAGTGTCTTCTAAGAAACATAGACATACCGGTACTCTTTACTCTTACAGTGGTTATTGGAATAAACCCCCTAAACTCACTTTTCTTAGCAGATAGCACACACGTACACGCACAGATACACATACACGTACACGCACACACACCCACACAGATATTTGTTATAGTGAAGACTTAGCCTTGTTTGTGGGCAGATTTAACTGGCTTAAGTTGCCTTTAGAGTTTAAGTGACTGAAATAACGCCTGTAATACTTCCGAAACACTTATGATATGAATATTCCACCATCAGTTCCCTCATAAATATTCAAGTGTATTTGAGTTGTGACAGTGGGTAACCTTGAGGTCAGATGGATGTTAACACCAGTCATCTAAATATTCATGGGCATGTTCCTCAATAGGACGTACGACAAGTCAACAGTCTGTCAGTCTTTTAAAAATTGCAAATCAACTTCGATGAAAAATTCAACTTGTCATTAGAGATAAATATCTTTAAAGCATCATCCTAAAGGCGCCACTGACTTTGGACCAACAAGCCATTTGACTTTTAAATTTAATCTAGCCCTGTGTCCCATTTACCTGTGTGCACAATTATACAGCAAATTAAAAAATGTATCCACACGTGGCTTGTCCCTCATAAATAAATGCATCCAAGAAAAACTGATTAACCGGTTATCAGCGGCCATCCTCTGGTATGCCAGCTTTCCCCAGACAAGGGAGGTGGCAGATATCTGCCACAAGCTGATTTCATTTTCGGCGACTCCGCCGAAGAGGCCGCCTGTGGTCCCTCGGTGCCGCTTGGCGCACCCCCATGCTCTCCTGTGCCCGCATGGCGTACTCCCGTGCTCTCCTATGCCTGCCTGGCATACCCCGTGCGCTCCTATGCCCGCCCGTCATCCCTCCTCTCCCTCTCTCTCCCCCACCTCGCTCACACATCTGCTAAAGCGCTTGTTGTTGTTGTCATTGTTGTTAAGAACAGTCAGTTGTGCTCCTCCAGAGACTGCCACCGCCACCAGCATCACCACCGTCACCACCGCCGTCACAACCATCACCACCACCGCCACCACCGCCACCACCGCCACCACCACCACCGCCATCACAACCACCACCACCACCACCACCACCACCACCGCCATCACAACCACCACCACCACCACCACCACCACCACCGCCATCACAACCACCACCACCACCACCACCACCACCACCACCACCACCACCACCGCCACCACCACCACAACCGGTAGCAACAGCCGTTATTAAAAGTGTCCCTGTTTCCATTTTAAGGTGTGAAGCTAGCTCTAGTGCTAATGAGAACAGTGTGACGGCCTCTGCAAGCGGCAGCGGTAGACCCCAAGTAGCGCGGGATCAGACGGCTATAAATTCACCAGGGGAGCAGTGTTGCAGGCGCAGGAATAGCGTTAGGAGTCTGGGGGAGATGATCAGAATTCGCATCCCGTAGCATTCAGGTGTGTTTGTGAGCTAAAACAGCCTTTGGAGTTGAGCGAGAAGATATTTCCAAATCCAGCCTCCCCGCTGAGTGTTTTGTCAACACAACACACACACACACACACACACACACACACACACACACACACACACACACACACACACACACACACACACACACACCCTATTAACTTTTGTAGGCAGTTCTCCGCACTTTGTATTTGTAAAAACATTTTCACACTCAGAAATAACTCCAGATATCTTGAAGTTGTACAACCGCGAGTGTTTGTTTCATTTTTCTGCAATTTAAATGAAATAAGGAAGGGTTAAGGTACCCATTTGAATCATTTCTGTTTCATTTGATGTGTTTAGATATTTTTCTCTCCTCATGCATACACATTTCAGCCCAATACCAGATGTGCAATTAGTTTTACTCTTGAAAGGAAGTCTCCTGCCAGATGTTCCCATGTGGTTATCTGACAAATGCTGAAAACTATCAGACACAAATTATGTGTTTGTTAATACACAGTCATATCAGAAGAAGAACAACAGGATAGCTGTGGTGGACACTGCTGTGGGCAGATATGTGTCAGTAATGACAACTTTATTTCTGGACATTATGTCTGAGTAAAATACATTGGTAGATTTTTGGTAGGGGTGATGCCCGATGGGTTTGCCATGGAGCTGAAGAATAGCAGTCTCACTAGGCCTCAATCAGGGTAACCAATGAGAATGAATGAGAGCAATGTCTCTGAAATCTAATGAACCTGATGAAGCATAGGCGAAACGCGTTGTTCACTACTAAATAAAATCAGCAAAGAAAATCCCACCAGTGTGTGGTGATCCTTCACTCTCCTGTCTCTGAAATCTCATTATACAGCATAAAACATTGCAAAATACATCAGAATGTTGCCAGAAAAAAATAATCTAGAGCCATCACTGTTCTGCTCACTCTCTCCTTCACTGTGAAAGATTTTGATACCTGGAGGTATAACACAAGTCAGGACAGGTGTGTATTAGTGTCCCCATTAGTCTCAGTGGCAGTAGCAGTGCCAAGATATTCAAACTTGAGTGTGCTTAAATTGGACACCCTATTTGCTTTGAGGAGCTTTCAGAGTCAATCCCCTGAACTGTGTAGGATAGATAAACAGTGGTATTACTCCGTAATCTCACCGTGAGTCTCAGTGACAGATCGCCAGATGTTCCTTTTGTATGCTGGTCTGTAGGCAGTCATCAAGGCTGGTCGAGAAACATTGTGGGCAAATTTGCAGGTAAAATGTTTTGTTTTGTGGACTTGATTTGTACTATGTTTTGTTTACTCTACGATCCCATGCTGTCACTTGTTAGCTTGTTAAATGTGATGAGATGTTGGCATCTAAATGAGGTTTATCTGACAGTTAAACGTCTTGCAGATCTTCCTGATGATCTCTTCCATCTGTAGGTTACTTCCCACCCACCCCACGACTTCCGCAAGTTTCCGGAAAGACTTGTGGTGATTATCTGGTGAACAGTTTTTTTTGTTTTGTCTTTTTTTACCATGAAAACTTAACAGCATCCGAGTCTGGGCTCCTCTCTTCTCTCTCCACTTTCTACGTCGAAGTTGAAGCTCAGCCGGAATCCTCAGCAAAGTTTCAGCAAATCCTGTTCAATTTGGGAATGCTGAGAGGAGGGCGCGGCAGCAGCCGAGCCTGTGCTTTTGAAATCATTATCTGGCTGAAATATGGGTCGCTTTCTCAAAGCCTGAGGCCCCCGAGGACTGCCGTCGCACACTCTGATGCGGGTGACAGTGATCCAAGGGCCGCCACTGCTGGAACAGTGTACTGTTATTATTGTTTTTCCACCAGGGAATACAACGTGCAGGAGAACATGGGTGTACCACCAGGGACCCAGTGTTTTTTTTTTTTGTTTTTTTTCCTCACTGGCTGAACGCTTTGATCAGTGTAGCATTCCCGGGTGTGTTTGCCCTTTTCCCTTGTAGCAAGAAAAAAAAAGGGGAGGGGGGGGGCTTGTTCTCAAAACACAAAAAAATTCTAAAGTCCCTCCAAGCATCGCAAATGCATGTTATGTTGTATAACAGAGTCTCTCATTCATTTTTTTTTTATTTGTTTTCTCATAAAGGCAATACTACGTAGTTTCTAAATTATAAAATTCTTCATTTCCAGTCTTTTGTTCATTGTTCTTACTCCAATACACATAAAGTGTTTTTGGAGATGATCAGTATAAAAAGCATCTCTCCAGGACTATTCATATATAGACTTTATTCTTGCACTGTTGCACTGTTGGACTTACTCATTTGCACTATCACCATGACACTCACTCACACAGAGCACCTTACCTTACCTTACTATGCACAGAGAATCACAGGCTCAGTCCCTGCCTCAGTCATTGCAAGCACCTCTTGATTGATTAATCACCACTATGTGGATACTGTTTTTAGAATTGATTTAGATTAAGTGTTAGTTAGTATAGTTTGTATTTTAGTATATTTAGTATATTATTTTTCTTCTACTGTCCTTATTGCTTAGTTGTGTTTTTATATTATATACTTTTAATTACTTTTTCTGCTGTTAGTGAATGTGTGTGTGTTGTCTGTATGCTACTTAGACCTTGAATTTCCCCTGGGGATCAATAAAGTATCTATCTATCTATCTATCTATCTATCTATCTATCTGGTTTCTTTTTAAAGAAGATATTTTCTTAGAAGCTTATACAATAGCCATGTAGGCTAGATTCAAAGTCCTCCCATTTTACTGTGGAAACTTTGATTTCTCTTACATTAATGGCTACTTCTAATTCAAACCCTGATTGCATACAAGGCAATACAGAAAGAATAAACCTAATCTGTCAATATTTAATTTTTTTGTGGCAAAGGTTAAAAAAGACTGCAGTTGATTTATTTCAGACCTGAGTTGTGGAAAATAAGTCATTATCATTAAGGCCTACACTTACATGTGCAGTAACTCTAATATGGAGCCATCTGTATCGTGATGGTACTGTCCCTGCATGCCCAAGTGGCCTTTTCAATGACCTGTAATTACAGAATCCGTCCCAAGGCAGTCATCTGTGTATGCAACCCAACCAAAACTCTCTGCCAAATGAGATGCACAAATAGTTTTAGTCCAGGAATTCACTTCCTATTCACATAACAACACTAGCCAAACAAGGAAAAAATTATCACTTTGTGCTACCAAGAATTTTTGACAATACTTTGTGTAAATATTTGGTTTATTTTCATCTCTCAAGACGTCAAAGACTTGTGTCATTTCAATGTTTACCTCTCACTCCCTCGACATGCCAGATGGTCAAAAACACAATGCACAAAGAGTTGATTTGTCTCCGCACTCTCAACTGCCATTGGGGAGCAAATTCACTGATGTGCCAAACATGTCTGATCTTCAAGCTCTAAATGCAAAAAAAAAAAAAACACAGGGATGTTTGCTTCATTTGGTTGTGAAACACACACACACACACACACACATGCACACACAATCATCTGGAGTGTCTACAGCTAATATTCCACTGTGCTCCTCCCTTATGTCTGTCAGCAGGGACCCAGTAAATGAAAGCCTCCATTATGCTGCGCTACCCAAGCATGTTCTGCCTGCATACCAAAGAGCTCACCTCAAGTTATCAACTCAAACTGCGTAAAACTAGACACATGGAACATAAAAGAACATAACAAAGTGGCACAGCGCCATTGATATTCATGTTACATGACCACCGCCTCTGTTATCTGGTCTCCCGACCATGGTAGCATGTGAGCCGCAGCTAACGCACAGAGGCTGACCTTGCTAGAAATCTGCGAAGCGAGTATGCACTGGGAAACATGGACCTTAAGGGACGTCGGGCGAAGGCACGGTGCCTGACATCGGTCTGTCTCTAGAGAGCGCTTCGCCATCCCCTTTGCTGACGGCTGGTATCTTGTGATCCATAAAAGCGGCTGCAGCGGTCGGTGTGGCGGTCCTTACTGCTCGCCTGAGACCGGTCCGCGCCATGCCATCTCATCTCATCTCACAGTCTTGCTCCTTGGAAACATTTACAGCGGGCATCGATTTGTTCTCACACGCTACCCCCACTCTAACACACCCCAGCCCACCCACTCTCCCCCTCTCAACACACACACACACACACACACACAAGCCTTTCCTTCTTGTTTAAGCATATCAGATTTAGAGGGTGGCTTCAGAGGCTGATGGGTGATTGGATTGATTGCCGCAGACAAACCTGTCAATTCCCGCGTGCCGAGTAGTTTCTGGGACTGAGTGTTTGTGTGAGGAGAGCAGGAATTTAAACAGCACAGACAGGATCAATGGGATTTTGTTTATAATACATAATAAGATAAATTGGAAAGATAGTGAAGGAGAATGGAGACCACCTCAAGTGAAGCCATTCATCATTAATGGAGCTTGTTCTTTCTTGTCGCCTGAGTCAATTTCAGTGATTTCAGTAGAAAAACACACACACACACACTTTGTAAATTAGTCATTGGTGCCTTGTCCAAGCTAGGCAAAGCACAGCAGCCTTTCTTGTCATTTGTTATGTATGTTTACACATTTTGCAGACACAGTGCATATTTATTAGACCAAACAGGACCTTCATGGGAAAGGGTCTGTTTTAGTTATGTATTGTCAGGAAACACATACCGATAGTTTGGTTTAGATAACAGATACATAGTTGGACTTCCTCGCCTGTGTTCGCTGAAACTCTGTACGAGAGCAGGCCAGATCTTTTCTTGTGGTCTGCTTTCTTACATCCTTGGCTTCATGAAATCCCCCCTCCAACCAGTATGTATTGGATCTGAAAAGCTTATTATGATCTGGTAGAGATAAGGATTCAAAAAGAACAGCTGTACATGCTCTCCTGAGGGGCTCTCGGTGCTTCTTCGTCCTCTCTGTGAGCTCCTCATCTGAAGGATGTAGCATAAGACCTCCGATTTCACCGGATATCTTCAGGCCCTCCCCCGCCCCTCTTTTCATTGCCCCATTGCTCAGAGTGGCTTACGGGCTGCTAATCCTACCTGACAGTTCAGTGATAATTGCAGAGGCTCAGGCTTGCCCAAGACATTTGGAATCGAATGAGAAGTGCTCCCGGTATTGACAGCGGAGAGGGAATCCTATTTTTTAGCGATGAAAGTCTTGAGTTGTGGCGTGAGAAATCTCTTCTTTCCCAGGTACAGGTATTTTTTTATATCCTGAGACTGAAGTGTCGTTGTTGCTGCTATTAGTATTACTATTATTTATGCGAATGATAATACTACTACTACTAATAACTACTACTACTAATAACTACTACTACTACTACTACTTATAATAATAATAATAATAATAATAATAATGATGATGATGATGATGATGATGATAATAATTGTACATGTTATTATCCATCATAGTAGTAGATCATCTCAGTGTGGAAGCTTGAGAGGAACGTTAATCAGAAGAGCATTGCCATAACTTGAGAAGGCCTCATTTGTCCCAGCCCTGTAATAAAATGTTTCCATTAGAATATCTTGATCTTGTAAGTGCTCAAGCATGTGATGGCCGTAATTTGGTCTCCCTGCCTCTGATTGGAGTAAGTGTATGTGCTCACAATGAGCAGGCAGTATATCTGTCAGATGTGTTAAGTGTGCTCCTGTCAGGTTTATGGGCTGAATATGAACTTGTGCAGACACAATTTCAAGCTTAGCTTCTCCCACAGTACAACTATATTTGGATTTCTGCCGAAGTGCCTCCACCTCTCTTTGAAAGACAGTGATTGCTTTTTCCAGGCGTCCCTCCTAACTAACTAGGATTGTGTCTGTCTGTGTCTGTGTGTCTGTGTCTCTGTGTATGTGTCTCTGTGTCTGTGTATGCGTATGTGTCTGTCTTTGTCTGTCTGTATCTGTGTCTGTGCCTGTGTGTCTGTGTGTGTGTGTGCGCCATTGGATTGTCTTTTGTTCATGTGCTGTCTCTAAAGTGTCTCCTCATGTTTTGAATGAAGTGTTAATTGTGTTTCTGCACTTGCTCTGCAGATATCGATGACTCTGCGAGACTATACATGTTTTGCTTCAGCAATGCCATAAGGAACATAAATATTTATTTCTCACTCTCTTCATTAGGATTCAACCAGAAAACATTATGTACACAATACTTAAAAACTCATAAAATATCTAGTCTTTGTTCTAATTCCAGCCTAATTTCAGTCTCAAGCCACTATTCCACTGGATGTGTGGTCTTAGTTTAAGCAGTAAGTCCCGAGAGGCCGTAGGTTACACTGATTTCAGAACAGCTAAGGGGCATTGTCAAAAAAAAAAACCTTAGCTGTTCTAAAATCAGTGTACGGACTCGAGTGGCTTATTGCTTTTCTAAAACGGTTACTTCATATATCTGACAAGATTTCTTAAAATACAGCACAGCAGCGAGAAAAGTAACGATTTATTCATAGATAATCATTCTTCCGCCAAGAAATATATTTCCTCTATCAGAATGGTTGCCAAGAAATGTCGTAATTCAGCCAATCATAATCAAGGACTGGAACTATTCGTTTTAGAAAGTGTTATACAGTATTACTATTTATTTTTTTATTTAATTTATATAGTATATTTAGTATTTAGTTTTTTAGTTTTTCTAATCTTCTACTGTCTCTATTGTACAGTGGAGTTTTGTTATATGTATATACTTATATTTACTCTTTCTGCTGTAAGTGCATGTTGTGTGTGATGTCTGTATGCTACTGAGACCTTGAATTTCCCCTTTGGGATCAATGAAGTATCTATCTATCTATCTATCTATCTATCTATCTATCTAATCACGCTAGGGGGAGGCTGGCGACAGAGCTGTCGTCCTCCACCATGGGCACTGATGGGTATGTCTAGCTCGCCAGAGGGTGCTGGCAGATCCAGCTGTGACGGGGGTCTTGCTATTGACTTCACCGTGGCCCACCCAAAAACTGACCCTCACTTATTCATTTGGCCAATACGTCTTACATACGTCAATTATTACACGGACTAGTCTCCCCAGAGCAGATTGGGGTCAAGGGAACACCTGTGGCCGCCGCTAATTCAACACACCACTTCTCTGGCTGCTATATGCTAGCCCATTTCCTTGCTAGCCCCTATGCTACCATTTTCTTAGCCACTGCTACCACTGACCCTGTGGTGTCAAGAGCATTTTGGCTGGGTGCAGTGAGGAGAGGGTTTAACCTAAATGTGCTGTGCATCCCCAGTGGCCCATTGTACGCCTGGGTGGGAATGTGGTCTCAGTCTGCCTCATCAAGGTTCTCTGAAAAGAAATGCCTTTCCCACTAAAGCAGAGCAATATACTCTACCAGCTGGAGCTCCTTAACAAGATATGTCCAATTGTCAAGATATGTCCAAATCTCCTTCCCACTTCTGATACTGATGTGTCAGAACCAGAACCAACTGGCTCCATTGCAACCTCCCGAGATTGGTCATTATAACTGCAAAAACACCAAATCCACTAAATGCCTGAGACCAGAACCTGAAGTAAATGATGGATTAAGGCTTCTGCACAGTACATGCCGAAGTGAGTTGAAGCAAGTTTCTCGTATTTGTAGTTATATTTGTTGTTCTTCAGATCATCAAGAAAATCCCATAAGCGTTTCCTTAACAACAGCAGATGGGCGGTCTGAGCGACTCCAGCATCTGCATCTGTTGCTGGAGAGAAATCCTCTGCAACTTCTCTCCCTGTTGTGTTCGCTGCGGCTCCCGATGATGAATGATCCGTGCTGGATGCTAAAATGCGTAGACATATCATGCCAACGGCACAGTCAGACTACTACAACAAGGCTTTGTTCATCTGAAAGGAACATGATGGGTACCAGTTAGGCCATTTCTTTCTTGTTTGTACACAGTGTCAGCAGTGTGTTCTGGGTGCTGTATGGATTATACCAATACCTGGCTCTGCTCTCCTAAAACGCCGTCTCCAGCAAGGCTGGTAAGAGGGCTTTTGAACATGCCAGCATTTCAAAATCGAACATGTATCTCTGAGCATCTTTCTTTGTGTCTGATCAGTTTAAACAAGGTTCATTCCTAAGTACTGGTGCAATCAGAGGGCCTGACTGGCAACCAATAAGGTACTTGGAAAAGCGAAGAGCAATATCACCAGGGCCTCTTTTAAGAATTGGCTCATCTGGGCCAAGATGTTTTTTTATTTATTTATTTTTTATTGCCAGGGAAGCGCTGTGTGCTCTCTCTTAAGCATTTAAATCAACCATCCTGTCAAAATATACCCCTCACACAACCTTGAGGCATATTAAAGCTTAAATATTTGATGAGATACAGTACAACTCATAACCCTTAATTAGACATGTTTGCCTTTCCGACGTTCAACAATGGATTCAATAATGACTGTGTGTTCAGTAATTAAATGCAAGCTCCCATTCAGTATTCATGGCCCAGACTGAAAGCGAAATGAGCAAAGCCGTTTCTAATGGACTTAATGCAAACATGTTGTTGTTTTCATTGCAAGGAAGTAACTGCGTGAGTCAGTGGATCCTACCATCATGATGCCCAAGAGGCTTATTCAGGGTCATTTACTCTGAACTGGTGTCAGTAAAGACACGGCAATGGCCATTGCTGTTTTTTTCGTCACATTCCTGCAGCTAGGTTGAAGCACAACCATCCACAGATGTTTTTTTTTTTCAAAAAGCAAAAGGGTCCTTGTCATTTTTGTCACCACCTGTTCCCCTATTCCATGTGCTTTACATGGTTTCACTTATAACTCGGATTCGTAGAATTGAGGAGAAACCTGACTTTCCAACCCCTGCCTGTCCACCCTGAACAAGGGGGCTTGATTAATATTGAGTTTGTTGTGCAGCACCGTGCTTTTTAAGTAGCCCCTTGTGGCGTCAAGTGTGTTAGTCAGTTCCAGTGTAGGAATGGATAGTCAAGTGGTCAGCCACGAGTGGCGGGGTAGTGAACCGCTTCACCGTGACATCGCGGTCGCGAAAATAACTTCTGCGTGTACGTCAGTAAGTAGTGAGACAATTAACTTGCCATAACAAACAAGTATACTCAACTTCTATCTGGAAAAAGACAAGTTTTCATGCTACATTGAAGGTTTCATGGTGATGATTGAAGCCCCTTAGGCCTTAAAGGAGAGCTGCAGAAGCCCTCCAGTAAAACAAATCATATTATTATTATTATTATTATTATCATCATCAGTGATAAAAGATTATTATGTGGTTTGAATTCATTTACTTTTTAAAATGTAAAGCAAGAAAAACACTTTTGTCTGCTACATAGAATTCTCTCATGGACTCATTTGAATCTAATCAGGCTACTTGATGTTGGGCTTGTAGTCAGTGATTATTTGGCTTGTTTAGTTGTTGCATTCTCTTTGTTGTCTGCACGTGCGCATCCCCTCCAGTGGGCACAGGTTATCAGTCAGGACAACATTTCAAAAGGAGACATCTGAGGTTGAATTAATGATGCTAATTAGAAGGAGGCCTGTGGGGGAACAACACTGTCAGGGAGCAGTCTATTAAAGCCGCTCTCCTGTACTCCCCAACATAGCCTGTTCACCAGGGAGGCGGGACCGCTCACATGGGATTGTTTGTCCCTCGCTGTAAAATTACCCAGTGTCACTTGTGGCTGACAAGGTGCTGTTGACATCGTTTTGGATCAAAAACAGCGAAGTGTCTATTTGGCTGTCAGCCACGGGTACCTCAGAGCTGTGTCAGATGGGTTCTTTGTGCTGCTAGTGACTGGGGCTATTGCTAAGGCTTAGACACACAGTCTACATACATTACAGACTCAACCTTGGCCTTCATATCCACAGAATAATACAGCATTTTAAAATCTGTCTTTTTAAAAAAAAAAGACAAAGAAAAGGTTAGGCATGGTCAAGGTTAGGGAAGGATTAAAGCTAGGTTAATAAACTCAGGTCAGCACACTGCACCGCATGACAATAGCTAGTGAAAATCACCTCCTTAAAATATCTCCAATTGTTGATGGGGAGACAAGGCTCTGTAAGAAGAGGTGCTATGTCTGGACTGTTGACAGACAACATTTACTAATAAGGTGAGATTTTGATATACACACAGACGGACTAGAGTAATTTAAAACTTTATTAATTAATTAACTAGTTTATTATTATGTATAATGTATTGTTTGTTTTATTTCAGTTACCGGTATCCACTAAATTGGGAGTTCTTTCCATATAATGTTAACTACAAGGACTAGTTACCGGTAGTTATTCTGCTTCATTTACATTTCATTTCATTTTTAAAGAAATAATAACTTTTTTGTTATCTAGTCAAAAGAGCAAACATTACCTCTCCCAAATGGCAATGCCACACTTATGCCCAGTGACTGGCTGCCCACAAGCCTCTGTTACAGTAGTAGACCCCCCCCCCCCCCTGCATAATTCATCCACTGCACTTGGTTAGGTCCTAGTTCCCTAGAGACGCTCTTCATCAAGGCCACGTCTGCCTCAGAAAATGACATGCTGGCCCTCTCCTCTCTCCGTGCGTAACCCACACCTTCACCCTCAATCCCACACTATTTGCCATGTCACACTCACTCTGCAAATGGCTAATTGTTGCATTAAATATCATTAGGCGCGCTCTCCGTGGCAATTGGCATTTTCATTTCCAGCCAGCCATAAACGTCCCCCCGATCATCTCTCTCCGAGCCTCGGCCGGCGGCTTGGCCACTGCCAGTCGTGTTTTTTGTCCGTATTCATTTATTCCCTCGGCCGCCTAATTCCCAGCCACTCCATTTTCTCGGCCGTAGATTGGAAACAGAGTGGTGGAGAGGGACGACGAGCGATTCGTGCGGATTCAGGCGGTGTCAGCGTCAGTCGGGAAACATTCAGAAGCAGACAGTCGCCTGAAAAGAAGTCATTCCGAGGGCAGTGTGCTGGCAATCTACATGGCTGCAGATTCCATGCCTGCTGACCCTGGGAGTGAATTAGATGAAAGTGGTCAAATCACTATTATGACGGCGAGTAATAAGATCAGGATGGGGGTTTATTACCCTCCCTCCTCCGTTTCCAGCTGTAGGCACTCAAAAACCTGGCATTTCTTTATCAGAGCAGATTGAAATTGGGTTAGACGGAGTGCAAAGCCGGAGATTAAGGACATCTTTTGGGCAGAGCTCTCACTGTTTCTCTCTCTGCTTTGCCTGTCCTCCTGTGGGGAACGCTCTCCTCAGTGACAGACACACATTATAAATATCCAAAGTGCAGTGGATGCATTCGCTTATCAGCAACCTGCTTGGATGTTTTTGTTTGTTTGTTGCTGTTGTTGTCTTTAAATCATATCACTAAAGAATCATTTTAGAGGATAGCTTGACACTAGGTGTCTATGGAGAGCACAGTTAAAACACTATGATTTGAGTTTTGCTATGAGTTATCAAATGATATAGGCCTCTTAAGAACTCATACACAATTGGGGGGGGGGGGGGGGGTGTTATCACAAACCTATTGAGTGACTCTCTTAGCTACACATGTAATGCATTTTCAACAAGGTGTACTGCCTGAAAAGATGCACATTTGTTAACAATATGCACAACTATACCTTTCGTACACAGTGTCCTGTCTTAAATTAATCGTGTTGATTTATTTATGGCCTGCTTCATCTCTCACGGAAGGGGTGCCAAAAGCGTGCATATGAACAGTTAGGTGTTGTTATTCACCAAAGGACCACTTAAAAGAGGCCGGGGCGCGACAACAACACATGCTTATTCTTGTTTTCTGTAAAAGACCTTGTGAGAGAAAAGAAGAGAAGAAAAGAAAGTGAGTGAGTGAGTGAGTGAGTACGTTCATTTCTTCCCCACACCCTGAGAGGCTTCTGGATTCAGAGCTGCTCTTCCTCCAATGATCTTTAATAAAGCTCCCCTGATTCTGTAGCCTCATGGCTAAAAGTGGGATATAGAAAGCAATTACTTGATCTGCCTCGACTCAAAAGGCACATGAAGGCTCACGTTTGCCTGCTATTCATGTCTTTGTGTGTTGTCTGGTGGCAAGCTCTGAACACCTAGACAGGTACACATGGGGATGTGATCCTGTCATCTAGTTGCCTAATTGTCAACTAGACGTGTGGTGTTCTTATTGTCTTAGTTCAGAATGGGTGGATTCATGATATAGGAATCTGAAAGTATGGAACTGAAATAGTGCAGTGTTCAATTGATCATCAGATGCTCTACTTATCAATATAACAGACATCTTTGAATCAGTTACTACATGTTTGGGGCATAGTGGGAGAATTGACCTTATTGTAAAGTATGCTTTAGTTTAGGCAATATCTGAACTTCAAATGCATGTGTCTGAATGTCAGTCTCAAAACTACAAAGGCATTAAAAACATCAAGGGTAACACTTTATAATAACTACACACAATTCATAATTTATTAAGCCTTTGTTACTTATTAGTTAATGGTTTGTTCATCATTAGTAATTTCTAATTTATCATCAGTAAAGCATTTATTCTTCGTAAATGTGTTGCAAAGCATAAAACGTCCTCACTTTAGATGAGCTCACAAAATATCTTTAACTAACCACTTGTAACTCCTGAGTTAATTATTAATTATAGTATTAGGAAGTGGTTTATAAAATATGTATCCTCACCCTAACTAATCATTATTAGTTCAGCATGTGTACTGTTAAATAATGGAAGTATTACTTAATCAAAAACATTGCATCATTTATTAAGTATTAACAACAATGTATAAACATATTTAAGATATAGGCTTATTTACTATGAACAAACTATTTATAACTGTGTGTACAAATACTTTATTTATGAGAATTAACATAGAAACAATGCTTTACAAATGATGAACAAAGTATTTTGTAATAGTTTGCAACTGGTTTTTAATAAAAAAATGATTTCATTATAAGTGGTTGTTTCATTACTTATTAAGTATAAATCATGTACTTACAAACATCTTTTTTGGATAGTTTTATTTACTATGAACAAACCATTTATAATTGTGTGAACAAATGCTTTACTGATGATAAATTATGTATGAACAAGAAATTACTGATGATGATGAACAAACCATTAACTAATAAGTAACAAAGGCTTAATAAATGATGAATTGTGTGTAGTTATTATAAAGTGTTACCACATCAAGCATCCAAAGTTTATTACCCACACAATTCTCCTCTCCTAGTTGAAACATCCGAGCCAGATTTGGGCATCCCCTGCTTTGCAGAAAGTCAATGTTCTGCAAGCAAAAAGAGGAGATATTTCTTCAGTCTCGGCTGCGAAGTCACTCCATAATTTTTCATTCTCAATGGCTGCACAGCCACAGACACACACGAAGGAAAGATATCACTTAATGCGCTGTCTGCTCTCCTTCCCGCGTGCCGCACATGCAAGACAGGCAAACTGATCATTTGCGCTGCCGTTTCCGACTCCTGAGATGAGTTTCGTAACCATTGTGCCATGAACTCGGGGATGTAATCATCCACCCCACGCCTACCGAGACGGTGGTTTGTGTACTGCATCTCACTGTGATGGCTTCTTCATGGCTGCCTGTGGATTTCTCTCTCACTTCAATGATTAAACAGTTATATTTTTTACCTATTTATTTATTGAACAAAGTCTGCAGTCCTCATCAATTTGTTCACAGTGGTGGTATGGGCTCCGTGTGTGTGTGTGTGTGTGTGTGTGTGTGTGTGTGTGTGTGTGTGTGTGTGTTGTACCAATGCATTCCCCCAACACAGTTAATTAATATGCTTGCTGTGAGAACAAGGACATGCAATCATAAGATGAGTCTATGGCATAAAGGTCTAACTCTTGGGGAGACTTATTCAGTATTTTATTTTTTCTCAGTGCTGCTTTACATCCCACATTGACGTTTTTTAACTACCTCTCTCATTGCTCCCTTGCACAGTTTTTGTTAGGCAGCTTTGATTACACTTGTGATATGTGAAAGATCACATGCCAATATAACCAGTATAAGTCCCCCCCCCCTTTTTTTGGTAGATCAACCTTCGTTATTAGTGCTCTGTTTTCTTTTTATGTTGCATTTTTTTGGACCTTTAATGGATGTCTGTCAAAAATAACTACCCAGAACCAAGCAGTTCACTGATCTTTTCTGTTCTCTGTGAACAAGGAGAGTGGTTTTGCCAGCCGGCTTGCCTGAAGGCGTGTATTGATCCGGTGTCCCAGTCTCAAATGTGCCATGTTTTTTCCACCTTTAGACCCCCGCTCACAAAATGCTACAACCACACTGTCATCAAGGGTGTCCTGAACGCTTGATTACTTTTCAGGAAGCAAGTGCACAAAGGCAAAACTTCCCTCAAAGTGTGTGAAACCCTTCAGGACTTTTCTGAAAGTTGAGTTTTGTAAGATGTGGCTTTGTGCGATGTGGTTTTGTGCTTGCTTGTTTGTAATGTAGGGTACGCTGCGCCGCAGAGCGCGATAATACCACCTTAGTTGTTTGGCTTGCTGAACTGCAGTGCTTAGTGATTTCTGCCCAAACAAACACGGCTAATGTGGGCTCCCCTGCCTGTGCTAGCCATTTCTCAGCTGAGGGAGGTGGACAGAAACAAGAGGGGGGGGGGGGGGGGATGGGGTAGTCTCTAAACAACACCAAATATCCAAAAACATGTGCCTGAAAATTCATCTTTTCCCTATTTATGTGAATAAATAAGCCAAACCTGGCTGCCATTGTGGGTTTCCCTCACTTAGTGTTTTGTTAGTTTGAGCACCTCTGCTCCTTTTGATCAGATTAATATGTGTGCAGGAAATGGTGACTTATTAAACATGAAAACATGTCTATTTGCTGGCTGAAATTATTTATGTTCATGTATTCATCTTTCCGCTACACCTTTTAGCTGTTATTGAAAGCCTTCCGTGGATGGATGGAGTGTTTGAATGATTGAAGGAAAGAATTTCTGCAGTAGATTCTTCTTATCTTGCCTTCTGTTGTATGTACTCTTGATTCAGTGCAAGGCTCAACCCTGTGCCCTTGGCATATTGAGCACAGCACCTTGTTTATTTCTACACTCATAACCCATATCATAATAAACCATAACCCCATATCACAGTAACTCATGTCATCTGTGGGCTCAGATGTGTCCATGCTACCTCCCCACAGTGGTGCATAATGTAATCATAACATCCCTGACCCTTACCGCCCCTACACACACACACACACACACATACACACACACACACCTTCTTTCCTTCATGACGCCAACCCTGACCCTCCATCTTGTCACCGCTCCCCCCCCCACTTCCCTCATCTGTAGACGTCATGTGTGTGTTTTCCTTCATGGCGCCCGCTCTCAGATGTTTTAGTGTGCCCTGTGCGTCCTGTGGAGCGCTTCCGTGACCTCCGCCCGGACGAGGTGGCCGATCTATTCAGCATGACGCAGCGAGTGGCCAGCGTTGTGGAGAAGCATTTCTGCGGCACCTCTTTGACCATTGCCATGCAGGTAAGAGCCCCCGTCCCCCCAACCCCCCTGTCAGAAGCAACGAGTGTTGGGCACACATGACACACACACGTACACGTTCACGAGACTATCCACAGCTGTGTGCGGCACGGGAGACGGCACAAAATTAGTGTAAAAATGAGCAATTTATGCTTCCTTCAGTTCACATGAGAATTCATCTCCAAGAAAGGCCAGTGACTTCCAATCCTGCTCTATTATGCGGCTGTTGCCATGGCGATACTCACGCATTGGCAGCTTTGATAATGAATGTTAATATGACAGCCCATAAAGAATGGGGCGCACATCAGTTTAGATTTCTCTTTGTTCGCTCCTTATGCTGATTTAATAATCTCTTTGCTGTTGATTGCGATAAGATGCATAATTCAGGGCCAATTGCACTGAGAACCCAACAGAAGAACACCACCTGCTGGAACAAAATAAGAACAGGCCTTGTTTTTTCCGTCTCATGTTTAAAGAACAGACCTTTTTATTTCATTTGATTCCAGGGTTGCTGTGGTTTTGCATAAGTGTTGATATGTATGCTAATCTCTGGTTTGATTCTTTCTCGGACTGCCGATAGTGCTGATAAAGCCAAAAGATCCGTATTCAGGACAGACTCTAATCACAGATTTCCTTTAGCTTTCTGATGAGATTCGCAGATGAATCTGACAGCTTTTTAAGCGAGTGTCCTATTACCGTATTACAGGTAAGCCGCTGTTGGTTGCGGGTGCTGTAGGTGCTTGGCAGTATTGTCTGCTGACTTAATATGACAGCCAAATAAATGAGCAGCCCTGAAACAACGGAGTAGAAACCAGTCATACGGGCATAGCACAGCGATGCTTCTCTGGTAGCTTTAGTATCGTATTAATGCTGCCCATCATAATACCTCATTGGAACACAAGGGAATCTTGCTGTAATGTCATCTTGATTGCTCAGTATTACTTTAACCTGGAGAGTTAAACAAATCTCCATTATGTTGCAGTTATGAAAGAGTGTGACTGTTTAATGAGCTCTAGGATTCTGCTGTGAAGTGTTTGGCCCAAAGAAACCTTTAAGTGTCACATTTCATAAGAAGTTTAAGTGACGTGATGGCAGCAATGCCTTAACACATTAATCAGTTCCAAGAATGAATGCGCGCACACACACACACACACACACACACACACACACACACACACACACACACACACAATAAGGATCTTCAAATTCTTTTTGGTTGTGTGGAAGTGCTGTGATTCATCTGAAATTTAAATGCTGTTGAATTATTAACTGATATATGCCTGAGTTCCCTAGCGCTCCTAATTATCTCGTTCTGTTCCCACAAGGATGGCCCTGAAGCTGGACAGACTGTGAAGGTGAGGACTTAATTCCGCTCTTCTCTTAAATATATCATGAGGACTCTGTGACAGTTATCTTGTATTAAATAATAATTGTATTTCATTTGCGGGTCCCAAACTCTTGGCATATGAATGATTAACACATCCATTTTTTTAAATGCTTCGTATAACTCTTTGGGTAAGGATGGGATGATGTGGTCTGACCCCCAGGGGGCAGCAGGTAGAGAGCCATCTGTTCCGATCCCACGGTCACCTGAAGTCAGGGTATTATATAGAGGAGATGGTGCCCCGTCTCTAATTAGTTGGCAGAATGTGCACTTATGCATTACTGGAAAGACCCTCTAAGTCTGAAAGACTCGACGGCTGTGGGTGTATTTTATTGATATGTGGGGAAGCTTTCACAACACAATAACTTATCTAACAGTTATAAGTAAGGGATAATGTATGGAACCCCAGTCATTATCGGGAAAATAAGTCCCGACAGGACGAACCGGACACCGACGTGCTAGCGGAGTGGTCTTGCTTTGCCCTGAAAGGACTTATTTTACCTATAATGACCGGCGTTCCATACATTATCCTGCTTATTGTACGGCTACCTCCCAAACGAAAAAATAAACTCCACGATATGTCTCTACACTTATTTGTTACCGTTTCGTCTTAGCTTCTGCTGAGAAACAAATAGTTTGCAGCACACCCTGAACTTGAATCAAACATTCTTTAGAACACAGCTGATCAACCGTCTGCTTTCACTTTTGAATGAAGTTCCATTGCAAGAAGTGACCGGACTACTTGCGGAGTGATATGAAGTTCCATTGCAAGAAGTGACCGGACTACTTGCGGAGTGATATGAAAGACGTAAATCCGAAGCACAAAATCCGTTGCCAATGACAGCGCTAATTATATGTCAGCAATAATTACATGAATATATTTTACCGTAGAACGTTGGGAAATCCTATTCAAGTCAATGCAGTCCATGTCCAGGCAGCCGGTCAAATAGATATACTTTAAAAACATGATGTTACATTTCAATGCAGTCGTAAGTTGAAATGCCTTGTTGTTAGAACAGACAAGTACTAAAGCAGCAAACAACAAACAAAGCAATGTTACTAGTAATAATATAAAACAGTGCATAATTAGAAGGCTTTGAAGGTTTCTATTTAGAGTGGTGTGTGTGTTCCTGTTCCTGTGCGTGTGCGTGTGCGTGGGCGTTGGCGTGTGCGTTCGTGCGTGCATACATATTCCAAAGAGCTTCTCATGCTATTACATTTGCAGGGGAGAAGGTTGGAACCGATAGATATTTGGTTTGGTTTGGTTTGGTTTATTTATGGATATAGGAAGACAAAGGGGGTTTCCAAGGGATTACATGTAAAAGCGTAAAAACACTTATATCCAACATGGTCCCTGATGGAAGAGGACAAGACATACAGTACAAACACATGCAACAGATATCTCATATACACATATAAAATCACATTCCTAAGTCACCTAATTATCTTCTTTATTCCACAGAAAAACTCTAACCCTTTGTTTTAAAAACCCTTTTTGTTTCTGCCATTTTAATATTAAATGGAAGGCTATTCCACAGCATAATCCCTGTATAAAAGAAAGAGCTACATGCCGCGCTCTTTGCAGATGGTACCTTACAGGAGCGAACACTTGCTCTTGTGTCATGGGTATGTTGAGTATGCACCATTACAATTTGGGATCCCAAATACTTGGGGGCTACCCCATTGATAATGTTAAACATATGATAACATAAACATATGATCAGTCCAGATTTCTGAGGAGCAGATGACGGTGTTCAGCATCCTGACAGCTTGATGTGTAAATCTGTTATTCAGTCTGGTGGCACAGGTTTGGAGGCTCCGCCATCTTCTCCCAGATGGCAAAAGTCTGGAAGAGGTTGTGTGAGGGATGAGTGGGGTTCCTCACAATGTCTGTTGCCTCACAAGGGAGAGGCTTGAGGCACCAGTGAATGCTATACGTTGGAGGGTCTCAAGATGGTTGGAGGGAATGCAGCGACCAAACCATGCATCAGATGCTCAGGGTGCTCTCAATGCCTCAGTAAAAGGACATGATGGATGTCTGATGTCTTGTTAAGCTTCTGGAAGAAGCAAAGGTGTTGCTGGGCTATCTTGGTCAATGATGTGGTATTCACAGCAGTACTGTCGATGGTCAGAAGAGAGTGTTGGGTGTAACATCTCGGTAATCTCCTTAGCTTTTTCTACATTTAGGGAAATATTGCTATCTATTAACAAAATGGCCAGTTGATTTATTTCATTTCTGTAGCTGGATTCATCATTGTTGCTAATGAAACCCACTACAGTTGTGTCATCTACAATTTTAATGGAAGTGGTCAGTACTAGCCTGGCTAATGCCAAACCTCATCTCATTGAGATGGGGTCTGGGAACTACAGTACATGTACATTTTCTCGTATTTGAAACATGGTTTACAAATGCCCAGAGTCGTTTATTGGGCGCTACGAATGTCTATCAAATGCGTCTGTACGTGGCTCATAACCGCTTTGGTGTGTCATCATCGTCTTGCTGCCCCCCCCCCCCCCCCCCCCCCCTCGTTGAGGTGAAAACAAAGTCCATGGAATCCAGGCTGCCTAGCAACGTGAATAAAATCGCGCGCGTAAGGCAGCATGGGGAAACCCAGGCTAGGTCAGTACTGTAATTTGGTGCATAGTCATAGGTCATTTCGCTCATGCTCAGTGTGGTGGTGCCCGCTGTGTCATGGCCGATCCTTACTGACTGTGGTTTCTCCAGTTACAGGGTGAGGTGTCCAGCAGGTTCAGTTTCCTTCCCAGCTGCTAAGGGATGATTGTTTTTGACTTCTGAACAGCATTTTCACATATGAATCTTTCTTGTCCAGATGGGTAAGGCCTAGGTGAAGGGCAGTTGAGATCGAGTCAACAGTGGACCGGTTTGCACAGTACGCAAACTGAAAGGTGAAGCGTGGGAGGAGGGATGGATTGTATCCACAGTAGTCCATGGTCTCTCAAAGCACTTCACAATGGTGCAACAGGACCATAGCCATGGAGGCAGGATGGACATGACTTCTGAGGCCCAGGTATGATGGAGGGTGTCTGTGAGGCCTGTGGGCAGGGATGGATTACTGCACGGGCCTACCGGGCCTAGGCCCAGGGGCCCAAGAGGTCAGGGGGCCCTGAAGCCCAAGCCTTTGCATGGAATCATTGCCTCAATATCAACAAATCAGGATGTAGGCTATGAATCTGGTTGAATTTAGTATTGGCCATCCCCAAAATGCACCAGAATACAGGAAATCACATCAAACAAATTCAAAATGTTCTGGGGGAGGACCCCCAAACCCCCCCTCCAACATATGTGACAATTAGTCGGGGCCCCTTAATACATCTAGGCCCAGGGGCCCGAAAGTTCATAATCCGTCCATGCGTGTGGGGGACACCAGCCGGACTCAAAGGAGGTGTTGAACATGTCCGCGAGGCTACGAAGGGCTACTAAACCTGGGGGATGGAGGGGGTGATGTCCTCTGTGCTAAACACACACTGCATTGGGCGAACTGTAGAGGGGGAATGGTACATTCTGGTGTCTATGGAGTTGTCAATGGAGTATTGGCAAGCAGGACGGTTGGAATTGCTGGTCTTTTTGGTCAGTGCAGTCCAAGCAGTCACAAAACAATGGGGGGGGGGGATAAATGGCCAGATGCACAGGGCTCTCTGATCATCTCTCTGAGCTCACATCATCAGCACTCTCTGGTGATGACATTACGTCACCTGGACACACTAGCAGACGCTTGCGTACTTGTGGACTTGAAACGTATTCCACTGGCTTAAGCCTCATGGGGCCAAGGGAAAGCCACAGATCACCACACCTGATTAGCTAGATTAGAGCAATTTAGGCTGTCTGCCTGTTTTTTGATGATCATGCTCTGTCTGAATTTTGACTAGGAATCTGTTTCATTTATATATTTATTCTTATGTATGTGGCTCACGTGGAAGATTTGCTGGCAGTTTTAAATTTGAGCTGATGTAGCAAAAAGTGCACGTCAGCAAGGAATATAATTCAGGATTAGCGATACCATTATATGATTGTCAGACAAAATAAATGAGGGGGGGGGGGGTCTAAACTAACAAGGAACTTCAGTTCAAGGCTGAAAGCGTGGGGCCAGCATGGCCATGGTCACTGACCATTTAGTTGCTAGGTGGTTGCTAGGTGGTCACACAAATGCAGGCAGCCTGATACACATAAATGTGCTACACTCCAATTCCTGATTAAAAACCATCTGCCAGACCGCTGTATCTAAATAGATGTGGCATTACCCGGACCAGACCGCTGTATCTAAATAGATGTGGCATTACCCGGACCAGACCGCTGTATGTAAATAGATGTGGCATTACCCGGACCAGACCGCTGTATGTAAATAGGTGTGGCATTACCCGGACCAGACCGCTGTATGTAAATAGATGTGGCATTACCCGGACCAGACCGCTGTATGTAAATAGATGTGGCATTACCTGGCACTATAAACACGTGCTAGCTCCAGCCCACTACATGCTAGACAGGAGTGTAAGGTCAACATGTATTATCTGTTCCTTAATCGTTATCGGAAGTGTGTGTTGCGTCCATTCGCTGCTACCCGTGGGAACGTTCCCTGGCAGCACTGTCCCCTGGGAAAATCCCTAGCAAACATTTATATAACACATACACAAACTGCCTACCTACACCTGTCCTAAATCTGAAGTCTAACAAGAAAGAAGCTCAACAATTCCTGTGCTTTTAACGTTTCATTTTTTATCCCCTCTCTTAAAGTTGCAGTGCTAATTACCATATTGAATATATTAATAATGCTGCTGCTAATGTGCTCTGTCTTTTTTATTGCATATAAAGTGCCGCATTAATTATGCATTTATGGCACTTGCCATGAGAGCCAGCTCCAGCCTGGGCTGAGGTGTAATATTGAAATGTTAATGATGGAATTTCAGATAGGACCATAAAATACAACAGAGACATCCAAGGAAGGAGTTCCCAAGCCTGGAGGTGGTAGGTCAGTGGTCAGTGAATGCCATCGCATATCGAAAATAATGTGACGACAATCCACACATGGATTAAACATTTGATGCATCCTGGGCATGACCTCACCTTCTGACCTTTTGCAACAACAACTAAAACAAAACACCGACAAATACAGCACACTGAATAGAAAATGCCATTTACAGTATATCTGATTAGGCTGTGAAATGCAGACATAATGGGAGTTTTTTTCCCCTTTTCCTCATCTGGTGCCAAGTGTGTCCTTCAGGAAATGACTAATAAGCTCCAACATCAATAAGCGTCCATTTAAAAGATCAGTTTTAGAATGGCTAACGTAAATTTCAGAGACCAATGATTTTTTTTTTTATTTCATTTTTTTCTTTTCTTAATGTTATTCTTCCCTGCTGGAGGTTTGTATATTCCACTGATTTGATAGGTTAGTGAAGTTTGTAATATTTACCTCTTTTTTTCCTACCCCTGTGTTGCAAGCTGTTGACCGCTCCAATCCACATGAGATTTCAAGAGTAGCACTAATTATTCACAAGCAAATGCCAAATCGGTGCATTGTCTCAGGTGTGGTGCCTTCAGGAGGCTGGCATTTGTGTCATTGTTTAAAATGTACTTTATGGCATTATTCAGACACTTTTTGCTATACGACAAGGTACTTACAAAGCATCTGTTAAATGAAAACAAAATCTATAGAAACATAAAATGCATCTCCTCATGGGGATTTGTGTGGATTAGGAGTGTCTTCAAAATTTGTATTACTAGAAAGTATATTTGCCATTAGAGGGCTTGTTTCATCAGATACAGTTCCAATTAAAGGAACTCTGCGTTTAAAGTGTTAGCATTTCTTACTAACATTTCAGTGTTAGCATTTCTTACTAACATTTCTCAGACTTAGCCAGAGTAGGAACCTGCTGCTTACTGGAAAAAGTTACTGACAGGGAGAGAAAACAGAAACAGAAAAAAAGGAAACAGATTTGTATAGAGGGGTATATATTATATTATATTATATTATATATATTATACCCCTCCATATAAAAGGTGGCCTGTCTTGTTCTCATTGTTGTTGTTAATGCCTCTTCTCCCTAGAATCCTTTATGGCCATTAGCCTTGCACAGCATGCTCAGAGCATCTATCCTCCCAAGCCGTGGCAAAACACAAACCGATCAACATTCATTTGATTAATGGAAAATGTCAGGAATGCCAAAGATGTGTTTTCTCTCTCGTTGTATCACTGCATCCCATCTAGAGACCACTGGTTTCTTCTGAATCGGGCTCCAACGAGATGGGGGCGTTAATCTGTCCATTAGAGGTTTTGTAGATCTTGGCTTTGTAGTTTGAAATGCGCACATAAAGGGCTGTGGTCTGCCTTTTGGCCTGATGTCATTTTGCCGTAGCAGTTTCTAAATCAACTAACAAACATGATGAATAATGAATGAATGGAAAGTGAAGCAGTCAAGGCGTTTTAGTGCCAAATGTTTTTTTACCCCATCCTGAAAGTTTCCACCAGCACACAGCAACTATAGAGAAGTTATGATGAAAACGGCTGTTTCATCTGCTTTTGAACAAGGACATTAGGAAGAACATTTCAGAGAAATGCATTTAAAACGAAAGGAGATTTCTGTAGATTCACTTGATTAATTCCAGATTAATTTTATTTTGTTAATTTTTGGTAGTTTGTTTCTGGTGTTTTTTTTTTCTCTCCATTTAATCATTATGATACCTTGCCTCCATGAAATATGTGCTGCTGAGGGATTGTCCTCACACTTCCTTAACTTATTGGAATAATCTCCATTTTTATAAACTAATTTTGAACATGGACTTACTCTGAATTAGAAATCCTTTCAGTCCCTTTATGAAAACATATTATCTTGCGTATAGTGCACCTGCTACTGCGGGGCTGTCTCCCCATTTATCAAATGGATTATTGCAATCAGGTGCTCTATGCTGGTAATAAAAACTCCTGCCCTTGATTGAATAAAGGTGCCGGACTGTATAGAGGCAAATGCAGTTTTACCAACTCTGCCTCAGAGCAACCCGAGAGACTGGAGACAAATTTTAGCATCAATATCGTGGAATTGAGTTTCTCAATTTTCTATCTTTCTGCAAATATGAGAGTGACTAAAAAAAACAAATCATTTGTCTTCCTTTGCAAAGCAATGTGGCCCCACTGATGCAGAGTACGTCAGATAATCTCGACTGTGCACACTCTAGTCAGGTAATCTCGACTGTGCACACTCTAGTCAGATAATCTCGACTGTGCACACTCTAGTCAGATAATCTCGACTGTGCACACTCTAGTCAGGTAATCTCGACTGTGCACACTCTAGTCAGGTAATCTCGACTGTGCACACTCTAGTCAGGTAATCTCGACTGTGCACACTCTAGTCAGGTAATCTCGACTGTGCACACTCTAGTCAGGTAATCTCGACTGTGCACACTCTAGTCAGGTAATCTGGACTGTGCACACTCTAGTCAGGTAATCTCGACTGTGCACACTCTAGTCAGATAATCTCGACTGTGCACACTCTAGTCAGATAATCTCGACTGTGCACACTCTAGTCAGGTAATCTCGACTGTGCACACTCTAGTCAGGTAATCTCGACTGTGCACACTCTAGTCAGGTAATCTCGACTGTGCACACTCTAGTCAGATAATCTCGACTGTGCACACTCTAGTCAGGTAATCTCGACTGTGCACACTCTAGTCAGGTAATCTCGACTGTGCACACTCTAGTCAGATAATCTCGACTGTGCACACTCTAGTCAGATAATCTCGACTGTGCACACTCTAGTCAGATAATCTCGACTGTGCACACTCTAGTCAGGTAATCTCGACTGTGCACACTCTAGTCAGGTAATCTCGACTGTGCACACTCTAGTCAGATAATCTCGACTGTGCACACTCTAGTCAGATAATCTCGACTGTGCACACTCTAGTCAGATAATCTCGACTGTGCACACTCTAGTCAGGTAATCTCGACTGTGCACACTCTAGTCAGGTAATCTCGACTGTGCACACTCTAGTCAGATAATCTCGACTGTGCACACTCTAGTCAGATAATCTCGACTGTGCACACTCTAGTCAGGTAAACGGGAATTGAGGGAATCAATGCTGAGGCCGCCGCCACATCGCTTTTCTGGACCGCTATTGTTCAGAACAGGAGGTGGCATTTTTATTATGAGGCTTGGCAGTATCAGGCTACACAACCGTATTTATTAATATAAAAACATGCACTAAAAAGCTGATGTTTGCAGTTTATATTCATCAAAATATATAGGATGGAAGATTCCTTATCCTGATTTTAGTCATAAGTGTGAAATACCCATGAAAATTCTGTATGTGCATTGGTCTGTCAGGAAACAGTGTTCTGTATCTGAATGGTATGACCTGGCGTCCATGGTTTAGTTTCCTTCAGAATAGACCTTGCAATGTGAGGGGAAAACAGCAGTCACAATATGCACATATGCTTCCTTAGTAAAACTGCCAGATCAGCAAAAAAATGATCCCACACAATCCTGTCTTTGAAGGGATATACTGTATAAACAAGCCTTTCTTTTTACATGGCAGTTAATCACTATGATGGAGAGTGAGTTTCATCTAGAGAAAAAAAATTGGGGTGATTCACCCCACCTTTAGACCTGAAGATTGGCACTTTGACAAGAAAGTACGATAGCCACTGCAGCCACTACTTTGATCTTGGTGTGCCTTTCTTGGGGTTCAGGAGCAAAATAGGACTTCTGCAATGGGCTGTGTAGCCTCTGTCCCATTGATCCCTGTGTATCAAAGTCAGCACAGAGATATCAGGGGGAGTTCTCCCAGCCAAGGGTTCAAACCACAATAACGGACATTTGTGAGCGGAACTCTTAATGAGTACACTAATTGGCCGTGATGGCTATCTTTGTCAATAGGGTGGATTTAGATGGGAGGTTAAAAGCTACAGTATTTCCCCCCGTCTGAAATCTCAAAAGCATATCTGAATGTGGACAAGTGTCCCTGCAAGCTTTTCCGTAAGCCGGGTTCATTGAACAACTTGGGCGGCCTTACAAAGACATCCCCCTCTGAAGTTTCCCAGCGAGCCTTATAGCCTTTAACAAGGCAGAGGGAAAAGCTCAGAGACATTGATTGGGCCTCCAGAATGTCGGTCCAGTGTGAAAGCGCAGGTGGTGACCTGGTGGTGACCGGGGCTCGGTGTGTGAAGGAGAGACAAGGTTGAGCTTGGCCAGTGGAGTTTGGAAGTTTTTGCATATCCTGACTTTAATGTACAGGAACTGCACATATGGAACTTTACATACCATTTTTATAGTTAAAACATATAAAACCGCATAACTGTATTGTTGTAATCACCATATGAGATTGACATTTAGCAGAAATTGACATAATCTTAAACAGAATGTAAGACATAGAGATTAAATGACATTATATTGGAAGTGAAGAAATTAAGGGTATTTTGAACCATGTTTCACTATTGATTTATACTTTATGAACGTATCTGTTGGGTTGATCTCCCCTGCTATAATTAGTGCGCAGCAGTAGTAGCTCCAGCTCTAAGCTGTTGTTTCTGTTTGCCACCCCCCCCCCCCCCCCCCATCTTAATATGATCACAGCTGCTCATGACTAAATACATTTGTCTGCCTGTCTGACTGGATTTAACCTAAACAATATAAATAGCACTGCAGCCATTTACCTCATTTGTCTTTAGTCACAATCTAATTAATAGACATCTGTTTTAATTAGGGCCAGAGGAAAGGACTTTACAAAGCTCTTGTGTCAATGGCAGACAGGTTTCTATCTGAAGTGTCTGGGTAGACTGCCCCCTGGAACATCGACGCTTTTGCCTTTCGAGTCTACCGATATGCGCAAACGAAAGTGGATGACCAATAACTTTGAGTCACAATCAGGGCCGTGGGCTTTTAAGACACACACACACACACACACACACAGAGAATGGCTGCCAATGAACCATGGCCTAGCCAGCTGCTCCAATTAGAGACTCATTGAACCACTGGTTATGTACGCAAGGTCAAGGACGGCCAGGGACGTGGCCCAAACAAATGTGTCTTATGCAGCCTGATCTCCATCAACTGGAACTGTTTATGGACCTCAAGAAAAAGTTGCCACTGCAAGTGTTCTGTTCCTCTGAATGATTGAATTCACCACCATGTTAAGGATGAATGTGTGACAGAGGTTTTGTCATTTGACCCTGGTGGGACAGTGCTATACTGTGAGAGTGAAGGTCTCCAAAATGCATTTAAGTGAATCACTTTCCTTTTGAATTCTGTCAGTTCATATACTGTAAATGTTCCTTTTATTTGAAAAAAAAAAAGTATTGAATGCACAATGAATTCTCCAGACTTCAAACTATAAGTCAGGGACAACTGAGTTGCCTGCAGAAAATAAAGGCACAACATAAAATTATTTTTCTAGCACCATTAATATTGTATGTGAACGAACCATTCCTTGTTGCATATTATGATCTAGACATTGAAATGTCCTTTGAGATTGGTTTAAAATACTAAGCAACATCTGAAATGTCTTCTTGATAAACTGTACTCTGGTGGTATTTTTTTCCTCATCAAAGTGTCCTCAAGGTATAAAAACTTAATAATGCAACCATTATGCAAATGGACTCATTAAATAGGAAATGCATTGCAGCAAAGCAGATGCCTCCAAACATGTTATCTTGTTTGTAACAGTTAGCAACGCTCATTCGCATGGGCTCCTGTGTTTATCTCCGCAGACTAATACAACTCAGATGAAATCATGGGGTTGTTTTATATTGCTGTGGATGAGTAGCATAGCTCATCTATGTCTTGATGAAGTGTCTAGACTAGAGGTTAATATTTATTTATTCTTTTTCTTACCATTTATTCATGCATCTGATTGGGACAATGTCACAGTGACATTTAAATGCATTAAGCTAGCTTTCTGGAAACCAGGTGCCAGGTATTGTGTTATCAAAAGACAGAGCTGTCTCATTTTGTAAGGTTCTGACTATTCCAGTATCCTTGTTGCCTACTGTAAGTTTGAACACTTAACAATGTAGAACGCTACTATGTCCATTTGTAGTGCCAAAAATCAGTTTTGGAGTTTATTCTTTTCTTAGAGGTGATGTGCATTTAGAAGTCTTCTGTTACCATGTGAGCATTCATGTTTGTTAGTTCTACAAGTGTAATCTCAACAACAACAACAACAACAACAACAACAAGAACAAAAAATGGATCTCAGTTGAGTTACAGATTGATTTGAGTATATAAATCCAGCTCTTTGATCACTCCACAATATATTTAGTGAGATTGGTAACTGTTTTTATGCTGCCTTCTGTTATAGCATTACTCAAATCCATACTTCCCCCAAGGCGTGCTCTTGATTCTGAATCTAACCATGCAAAAGGTATGTGGCTGCAGGGAATAGGAAAGCACGTGACAAAGTCAATTTAAGTTTTAAAAGGGCTGTATGAAACTTACGGGCCTCTGAGGTTTACAGATGCATGCTTGGTGGAATTTACTGCTCTCTCTTGTGATTTCAAATGTGCAAAAATCCAGCAGAATCTGTGTCTTCCAGAACAATGAAGCAACCAGTCCCAGTGCTCACTGGTGGGCCATACACATTAGCTAAGGTAGAGGTGCGCACATCCAAAACGCAGGTGCAGGACAAAAGAGTCAGACAATCAAAAAAACAAGTCAAGTCTGATGAAGAGCGTGTAGCTCGAAAACGTTCACTTGGTGAAATTAAAAGATAAAGCAAAACGGGAGCAAGTGTGGGGCCATACACATTAAGAATGCAAAATATCCTGTGTGTGCTATTTAACAGCTTGTCTTTCAAATGTCTGATAATGTCTTAAAATACCCTTTGCCATTTCCCCCACCATTACCATTACAGCATGTCCATGTCCATGTGCTGCCAAGGAAGACTGGAGACTTTGAAAGGAATGATAGCGTCTACGATGAGGTAGGATAATTATTCTTGTTCTATTCAAATGTAACCAGCGCTGTGTTAGACTGAGTCACGCGGCTCAGCCCTGCATCTGCCTGGGCTTGAACCTGCAACTTTCATCGGATTGGGACCATTGCCATGGGTAGCGTTAGTAACTAGCATGTCAACACGCAAACATTTTTGGAAATGAGCTTATTCACCGTCTCCCCCAGTGATAGATAAGATGATACATACCCTTCTCGTCAATGTGTATGCAATAGCTCAGTCTGACACACCCACCCTTAGCCTAGCTTAGCATAGCTCATTGAGGTGGGCAGAACCAACTCCCAAAAGTGACAAAATTGACTTGCCTGCATTTGTGATAGGGTCATCAATTAACCTAATCATCATTAAAGGAAAATTCCGGTTTTTAGCACTTTAAGGCCCTTTTCTGGTTTGTTTTGGATGAACTAGAGTGGTGGACACCGAAATTTTGACGATTGGTCCTGTCTCGACTTTTCTGACTCGTTTTGAATCGCCTTTTCACTTCTCAGGGTGGCTGGCAATGGGCATACTGTAGTAGGCTACTCAAACATGTCCTAAAACAACCCTTAACGTTCGTTTTCAAAACTGTGCAACTTACCGAGTGGTTACAAGACATATTTAGTTTAAAATGAATATGTGAAATACATTTGAAGAATGCTCCTAATTAAAATTCTTGGTGTCCTCAAAGTGCAGGATTCAAAGTTGACAATCAAGATCTACATTCACACTCATATTCATTGTGCAATATACATCAACATGTTTCTAAAAATCAACAAAGCCTTTCTCTTCTCTTCTGAGCTGATTTGATCTTTGTGGTTGTTGTGGGCTGTGTGTCCCTGTAATAGCTCTCGGCTGTACTGGTCTCAGCAGCTGGGGTACTAGCAGCTCCCATGGGTTTCCAATCTCAATCTCTGTGCAACGGCATCAGAAACAAGACTCTATTGTAAGATCTTTCAATAGAAACTAAATTAATGTTCTCATCTTAAAATGAATGACAGACACATTATCTGACTGCAACTAAATACAGCACTCCGTTTAAAAAGATATATGTGTGTCTGTGATAGTTTGTAATCAACGGCTATATTTACATGGACAGCAGTATTAGCCTACAATATTAACCATAGTAATACAAATCCTATGCCTACTCTAAATAAGACACTGTTATGAAATAGTTTGGTTGATTAGAACTTATTTGATTTGTATCATAAATTGGACCTTATTAAAAATACAAATGGCAGTGAAAATGGGATATTTTTTAAACAAAATCGTACACTATCCTACTGTACATGTAAACAGTGTTGACTGTGCGTGATGTAGGCTACACTGGCATTTTCCGGGCACACTATTGATGATAATGCCAAACAGTCTTGCATATCAGACCCCAAATATAGCTGTCCAGTCTATTTGCCAGGAAAGGTAAAGTGGACAAACTTACCAATATACAAAAAAATGTGGTGAAAATAGTGGCTGTACACAGTTACAAGACTTTCATACTATCTTCACAACAATGGATTTGAAGTAATATAAAGAAGTAGCTCAAAGTGCTGACTTGCGAGCTAGCTCAAATCCATTCAGCTGTTCCTGTCTACTCCCCTTTTTCTTCCGGAACTTTTCTTTCCTGTGTTTTCTTTCCCGCTCTTAAAGGTTGTATCAGCGATTTCAGGCCCAAAAAAGGCCCAAACATAAATTATCATATTCATCTAATATTTCGTAACGATCTACTAGCTGTCTGCCCCATAAGCAGACTGTCTCTGTAGGCAGCCTAGGCTCCGAGATCTGTACACAAAAACAATTGCTACCAACAAGGGTTGGCAACCCACTCAAAGGCAAAATAAAGTGTTTCAACCAATAACTGACTAGATGCGCGTTTAGTTCAGTTTTAATTGCGGGGGGGGGGGGGGGAGTAGCGAGCTCGCTATCGCTGATACAACCTTTAACAGTTCTGTTTTTTTTGTGACACTCAGATAAAGGGTCATTTGTTTGCTTTATCGGTGACATAAACAAAGGCATCCACTTGATCTTAACGGGCCGATTTTATTGTTTTATATTTAAATAAATAAAATAAGTGTAAAACAAATTGAATATCTATTGATGACATGTTTGAATTTACAACCAGACACCATACCGTACCATGAGAAAATATCAATGACAAAGGTTTGATATGAATATTCTAATAACCACATCTGATAAAAGCACGCCTGCTTATAATTTCCCAAAGTGCTTGCGGGGAGAAGCAGACCACAGCCACAACACAGCTCTACCACTGAAATATAAATAGGTTTGTTTTTAATTTGCATGCCATCATAAGGGTTATTGTGAGCACACCCCAGCCATTTTCAATTTTTTTTTATATGTTGTGCGCAGCAAATGAGAACATTTTTCTTTGAGGTATTTTTGCTCCATTGAGAGTAATCACCTGTTTATTCTTTATAGCCCAAACTAAGCACCTTTTCTCTCCCATAAAGGCTCTTTAAGAGGCAATGGAACAGTTGAGCTCTGCGGCTCCCACTGAGAATTGCCCTGCATCCTCATCTCCTCTGTTTGTCTGCTTACGGATTTATTCACTTGGAGTATATATGTCAGTTTATCATAGCAATGTGTTGAAATCATATTGTGTCGATACCAAGTATTTTTATGATGCATCTATTGAAGAGCAGAGTGCATTCTTTATACCATTACTTTCATTATCTTCCAGCTGAGCTATCATCATTCATCAAGTGTTCTACGTTAAGTAGAAAAATATGCATTGCTTTGTATTATGTGTTTCTAATATGAGTGTTGATTGATTAGTGAGTCAATAAAAAAGTAATTTTACCTCTATGTGGACTGAAGGGTTTTACCACCACGGTGTGTCGTGCAGATGATGGGTTGGGTGTTTATCCTGGGGAGAGTTAGGAATGGGACTCTGGCGTGGGATTTTATTTGTCATTTTATTTAGACGAAGTGACGTGCCAGGGTAGACTCGCACTGCATGGTCATAAAGAGCCTGTCCCCTTTTCTGACAGCCGCTCTCAGAAAGATACAGTCTTCAGCGAGCTTTTGTGCGTTGCTCTTCTCTGATGTACCAGATGGCATATCCAATTTTCTTTGCAGTGTCACCTTGCCAAAAAATGTCACTGCGTATCATACTTGTTTTGTCTTTTGTTTCTTTTGTTTCTTGCTTTGAATATATCAGCTTGTCAGAAGACCTAATGGGTAAAGTCTAAGTCTCAGCTCGACAAGCATTCAGTGCTGCTGTATCTTCCTCATGACATAGACCGTAGCTCACCTACAACCAGCTGGTAGGAAATGGAATGTCTCCAGCCATATAGATAGACTACAGTTTTAAATTGCAAGTTGGGCCCAGGATTAGTACAATACAGTAGTCACACTACCCTATCCAGCAAAATGCCATGTCATAACATGGCATGATCAAACACTCCTGTCATTAAAGGGATTGTATGTAGTATTCTTTCAATTCAAAACATTCTGCACAAATAGCTTTGGACCCTGTTCAGACCATACACTTTATTCCTCAATGGAAAACAATACAAAATATTGCCAATATTGCAAATGTAATGATGAATTCAAGACACAAATTCTACAGAATTCTACACGTAGCCCTTTAAATTGATTTGAATTCACCAGGAAATGTATATCTTCTCTGAAGAATTTGCATTTGTGGTAAGATAGTGCCAAGTTTGGGCACAACTGCTCCACAGGATTGTGTGGATGTTGAATATTAACCCCTGAGGCAATTTGTATTATGAGTTTGTGTTCAGTATTAGTGGCAGCCTGTGTGGAAGGCACCAAGTTATTATTTTTTTCTGAGAGACGTAGGAAGATACGGAGCCCTCCGGGTGACATGGGGAAAAAACATGGGTTAAAAAAAAAAAAAAAAAAAAAAAAAAAAAGTAATGGGGAAAAAAACATGAAGAAGAAAAAAAAATGATGCACTTTTGCGGGATCTCATTGCGGGATCTCGCAAAGTTTTGCAAGATCTCGCAAAAAGCTTAATTACATCGCGTTCCATTTAGAACGTCTTATTTGACCCGATCTTACAAACGGCGGCGTCAAGACACATTTGAGTTCTACATCGGAGATAGAACGCTTATGATCGCTCATGCAATGTGTGTGTCCCTGCAGCAAGTGAAACTGGAGGTAACGTGGGCTAGAAGCAACAATAGTTTAAACAACAACGTGGCTTCCTGTAACTATCAATGGAAAAATGCATAGAAACTGCTAATCATAATCTTTAAATTGACATTAATTAAGCTGGCTATATGCAACACAATTTATATATATTCCCTTTGCATATGTTTGGGTAGACTTCAAACGTTTTTGAATTTGAGCTTACAGTTCTGTGTCCTTTACATTTATTTAATAGGTATTAGTGATACCTCGAAATTAGGCTGTTGTCTGTTAGGCAATTTATTGTAGCCTGCTGTGTGTGCGTGTCTGCACGCAGGTGTCTCCCTCTCCCTCTCGTGTCATAGGCCTATGTAATGTGTCCAGAAAACCCACAACACGCAACAGTGATAGAGCAATCATAGTATCATGATACGATTGCCATCTGGCGGTAGTGGTTTGTGGGCCTATTGGGGTCAAGTAGGAAGCCCAGCAAGTTCCAAAAGTAGAAAGTTTTGCGAGATCCCGCAAAACTACATTGTTGTTGTTTTTTTCCTTCTTCATGTTTTTTTCCCCATGTCACCCGGAGGGCTCCGTAGGAAGAAGTCAACACAATTGATTAAAAATGAATATAATTTTTCCTCACTTATATTTTATATATTTTATAAGACCTCTGAAAGCACAATATTCACATTGGGGTTTTGTCATGTAAATCTGGGTTGCATAGGCGGGAATGGAAGAGACGACGGAGCAGACGAAGATGGATCAGTTTAGTGTTTGATAAATTCAGCGGATAACCTCTGTGAGAGCACCACAAAAAATAGCATGCTGATCCTGGCTGCTGTTTACCCAAATTGTTTCCTTTGGTTTCCAACTAGCTTTCTTCAAGGCTCCACTCATTACACCTAGTAAAGGTCAGCAGTTTTCAAAATAAGTGTTTTGACCTTTTAATCAGGCAAGAGAAAAAATGAGACACAGTTGGCTCTCTAGCACAGTTTTCCCCTGTTGTGATAGTAGATGGGAAATTATTCAAGGGCCACATTTACAAAGATCTATCGTAATTTTCGTTGGGATATATTTTGCTTTAAAAAGAACATTAGGTAATTTTCTTGATCTTTTCATTTACTCTTATTCATTCACAGCAAATGTCATTTGCAAATGGTGAATATAGACCCCGCTCTCTAACCACCTCTTTGGGGAATGGTAGGTCGGTCCTGAACAATGTCACATTGGCAGCATAACTGTGATAATAGGGTGTGAAAAGAACGACTCCATCCATAAGTTATTATTGATGTGACTGAACTACTTCATCTCAATTATTTTCCCACAACCTCAAAGGTTACACAGTAATTCTCATCTCTTTCCGATCTTCTTAATTCATCTTATTTGCGAAGCCTAATAGTCCATACTAGATAGCATAAAACCCCATAAGGAAGTTGACAACTAGAAGATAAAAAGTGTGCTAAATCAGGTGTGGCAGTCAACCATTAAGACTTAAGTTTTGGTATAGTAACAGATTATTAGACTACTAGGTGTGAGGTTAAAATAGGCTAACATTTCAGCATGCCAGTCACAACTGGTATACAATGTGGATCCATGGCATTATGATTGTGTAGTATTCTTTTCATAGTGTACTATACTGTATCTCTCTTTCTCTCCTGAAGTGTGTAAACACAACTGTTCTGGCTGGAACGTATCCTGGCAGTGCTACTACTGAAGTAGAAATATATTTGCTGAGTAGCTCCTGTCCTTAGTGGTGGTGATGTGTCCAAAGAGCTGTGTTGCCAAGTTTCCATCTAAAATTGACAAGAGAAAATACTGTTCTTTTTTTTGTTGGGCAAAGTCGACAAGGCTAAACATACTGTAGACGAATGTCCTAGCACACAATGACAAACACTGAAATCACATTTGACTACTGTTGCCAGGGAGGCTATGGATTCCGTGTGGTTTGTCTATTTATTTGTCTGTGTGCACTGTGCAGGATAATGCAGGATAAAACAACTGGCCTTGCCACTGGCCAGGGACAAACGTATTGAATCCCATGGCTGAACAGATTTAGTTGAACTTTCACTAATGTTGTTGTTGAAAGATACAGCATTTGGCCTTGGCATTGGATTTGTCAAAGATAAATAAAAAGGCTAATTTGAATTTAAGCGTTATCAAACAGTTACAGTATGCCCATTTAAGATTGCTAACTCTGACACTTTAGCTTGCTGGTCTTGTTAAGCTTGTTAAGCTAATTTGTTTAAAGATTAGGCTCACAGAAACAATTTTCCAGTGATTTTTTAAAACTCGTCAACCCCGCCCCAGAAGTCAGTCAGGATTGGGTTCCCTCTTTTGTCACGTCACTACAACGGACCATTCTTTTTTGTTATTTTGAAGAATCAGCTGGTCATTCGAAACTAGAGATACTTGACCATGGCATTTACTGTTTATTTTGCTAATGGACAAAGTGAAGTAAGAATTGATGTATTGTGCATGAAAGCCTGTTTTATATAACATACCGGTAATATTTGTAATTAGTAACTCCCTGAAAATTTAAAAAATAGATGTTCAATATATGTTGTTTTATTGTTATTATTTTATATGGTTTTAGTGCAAATATAAAGACACATGTCAGCTGGAACACAACACAAATCTTGCATCAACAAGCACGACATGCTGTTAATGGGCCCATTTAGTGCCACAAGCCTTGTTCTCCAGAATAAGTTATCTTCAGGACAACTTGATTAGAGCAAGCCTCAGATCATTGCATGCCTACTCCTTTCCACATATACCTTGCCTCTGAGACAAAACTCAATTACTTTGCTGTCATACTTGTTACAGGGAACAATGGCGGAAAAGTGTCATAACCTGTACTTTCCACAATTATTTAGGAGTTATCTTAGCTCACTCTCCAATGCTGCACTAAAAGAGAACATATTGTAAGAGTGGAATTTGGTCAAAGCATTTGAAAATTCATCACTCCACTATAATGGAATTTGGTGGAACACATGCCCTTGATTGAATTTTGCCGTATATGTAGTGTCTTTTCCCAGTAGTATTCAGTCAAGGATTCCAGAATGCCACCAGGTGCCTGATACCTAAATGTCATTTCCTACATCCTCTGTGCATGTTACATTGTATTGAACGGTTGTTGTTATATCCATTACCTTTAGTTTGTGCATTTCTAGTCAGTGATACAAAGAAGTTGACATTTAACATGTGTTGGCAATTCTGAAAGGAGATTTAACTTGAGGTGAAATCAAGCACTTGAGGGTACAAGTCTAATGGCAGATTCTTTTGAAACACAACAAACATGTCACCTGGGCCTACAATACTCGAACCATATCCATTTTTCAGTTTGCTTAAATAAGAATGTTTATTTTCTTGGTCAGTGTATGTTAAGACAGGTGACAAGTCTCTGCTGCCAAGTAAATATAAAAATAAATGACTTGGTTCAGTTTGAACCAGAGTGTAGAACAGTGCTATATGGGATAGCCGTCACGCACAGGTGAGCTAATTGATGTGGCTCAAAGCTAACACTCTTCCAACAACATAGATGTTGCAAGAACTTAGGTGTTCACCTTTACCATCTATATAGTTTAACATGAGTTACTCTGCACTTTTTTTTTATCAGATTTGATCTGTTTTTATAATAATTTGAAGTTTATCAGACATAAGCCAAAATATGTCTCCCTCTCCCACTTTCTCTGTCTTGTACCAAAACCTCCCTTTTTCTCTTACTCTCTCTCTCTCTCAATTAAATTCAATTCAATTGAGCTTTATTGGCATGACAAAAAATACAATATTGCCAATGCATACATGTACATAGTTGTGTGTAAAGAAAGAAAACAAAACATCATACATTACTGCAACGTATGTGATGGTGTGCATGGGAATGCATGTAAGTGTGTGTGTGGCTATGTGGTTGTGTGTGTGTGTGTGTGTGTGTGTGTGTCTGTGTGTGTTTGACTTTTGTGTGCTTCACTGATGAAGTGACTCCCTTTGTTTATGGCAAGCATCTATATATCTTGCTGTGACTCTTGCGCTCTTTTGTTCCTCTCCTAATAGTATTCTTAGACTTGCATCCTTAAAGTTTTGAAGGTCTGGATGCTTCTCTGAATTTAGGAAAGAATTGATCTCGTATCTCTTTCCATTGGCAGTATTCAGCCAAAAGGTGAAGCTCTGTTTGTGTGGCACTTGGTTGCAGTTGATGCACAGCCTGTCTTCTCTGGTTTGCCTGTGTCTGCCCTTCTCGATAGCCAGACTGTGATTGCTTGTACCAGGTCAAGCTTTTTCTCTGTCTGGTATCAGTGACTGTGGATAGCTATCTCTCTCTCTCTCTCTCTCTCTCTCTCTCTCTCTCTCTCTCTCTCTCTCTCTCTCTCTCTCTCTCTCTCTCTGTATTTGTGTTTGTCTTTCTCTCTTACTGCCTGATATTGTTTGATAGCCTCATTCATTAGATCGATCTTTATTGAAGGCTCTCAGCAGTGTGAAGCAACTGAGCCACAACTATCATATTCAAGGGGGCTTGCTCATTTTTGATTTGGCTGTTATTTATCATTCGGCCTGCCTCTTTTGTGGCAGTGTTATTAGTGAACACGGGGCAGAGAGAGCAGCGTAATGAGAAATATCAATGTATCCTCATGTTCCTGCCTGCACTGACAGTACACTATCTATCTTTCTGGCACTTACCTAGTTAACATTTTCATCAAAATGGGCTAGGATCCCTCCCTACTCCCACACTACGGGTTTCCAGCCAAATGGCTTAGATAAAGATGAAAGATCCCAGAGAGATGGTGTTTGTGGAGTCCATGGTCTTTGTTGCATTATGCTGTGTATCATACAGCTTCCTGTAACCTGGCATTTATTTTCCGCATGGCGACTGAGATAAGATGGTGTTGTAATCGTGAATCACTTCACTTGTGTGCAGTTTAATTGAAAATGCAAGGTGTGCTCTGTGTGAAATATAATGTGGAAAGCTGTTGAGAACATGCAGTAGGAGTTAAGAAATGACTGGAGGTGCTGCCTATGGAGTCCTCTGTTTATATAACCAGTTCTTCATACGGCATTACTGTCATCCAGGCAAGACACAGAGGATGATCTTCTGACAAGCCATGCCATGCTGTCTGATACAGTAGTGCAGACAGGGCCAAGCAGCCTGACACACACACACACACACACACACACACACACACACACAGACACTAAGGGCCTGTCCACACAGAGACGCTTTTTAGGTTAAACGCAGAACGAATCCTGTAAACGCATTGCCCAAAACCGCACTTTTCTGAAACCTGGTCCCCGAGTGGAAAAATCTGAAACCGTAGCCCGTTTGAATTCGTTTAGACAGCGAAACCGCACATCCTGCTTGCGTATCGATGATGTCATCGCCACACCTCAGCTGCCCTGGACTTGCACTTATAATATTGCCTAACAATAATAGTTTTCATACATGACATTACCTACGATTACACTCCGTAAGATAAATATCACAACTGATGCTGCGCAGCGCCGATAGCTTATGACGGTGGACTGAACACTGTTTTTCCCGGTGTTTTTTTATGCATTCTAGCTACTGTCAGTGACGCGAGAGAACTTAAGTTATTAGGAAAGTGCGGTGTAAGTTTAGGCTACATTAATTTGTGCGTAGTGCCAGTGTCATTCATTTATTTTACATGTCTTACAACATATATACATGCATTCACAGTCGAGTGAAATCAGATATAAGCATACAAAGACGCTTAGAACTCACGTTAAGCCGATGGTAGCACACTCAATGCAAATGCGCGATTTGATGCAGGCAAAAGTATTGACTGTTACTAACGAAGGTTTTATAGCAATATTATAAATGTGGCGACAGAATAGCCTAGAACTTGGGTAAGCCTTGCGTTTAGTAGCCTAATTGCGGTGATAGCCAAAACTAATGTGAATCACGGACTATCCTACAACCAAAGAAAGTAAAGGTGATTAGTAGGCCTACCTGCGTTAGCCAAATAAAGGACGGGACTGCACCCTTCACAAACCGTAAAATAAAGTTTATTAGTTTTACAGTTGACTACAGTTGACAGTTCACCATCAGTCCACACAAACAATTCTGGTTTCCTTGCACTAGCCATTTCGTCGTAGCCTATTCTGTCTGTTTGTAAAGCGCAAGTTTTGGTCAATTTCTGTAAAGAAACAGTGCCACCTATAGGCCTGGGGTATGAAGTAACGTGTTGAGTCGTGTTGAGATGGATCCGTTTGGACGCAAATATTCTTGATACGGTTCCAGGGAAAACGGAGGAAAAAAAGATTGGTTTGGTATGTGTGGACTAGGCCTAACTCACTCACTCAAACACACACATTCTCTCTCTCTCTCTCTGTAAACCTTTATATCTTTGCAATCGGATCAGATCTGTACTTGTTGGTTATTGTTAATCATGATTCGACCATCCAGTGCTGGAAAAGCCTCGACTTCATCACTGCCAATGATCCTAGTTGAAAGTTTAAATTTGTGACTTCAGTCCAAAATAGTCATAGTTTTAAGGTAATGGGGTATAAGTTGATGACTAAGTTGATTACTTAAAAAACTGAGTACAAGCTTCAACAGGGATAGGCACATTTAGACCAATTAGGCTACCCTAGAAAATATGTTGAAAGACAGTGGGGTTAAGGACATCATCTTGATGTTCATAATCTTTAGAGCATTAGAAATGTAAGCTTTCTAAAATTGTCATAAATGTAAGGCCTGGTGACTACCACACTTAAATAATATGCTATCCTATGTAATATTCACTTGTGAGATATATATTCTCATATACCACTGCTTGGTTAAATTTCCTATTGTGATGTGCTCATAATAAAGTCAATTAACTTTCCGATATTTGTACACGATGAAGTGTTTCGATTTTTCTTTTTTGGATTTTGCATTACGATGGTATATCAATTTGCCAAACTCACTGTGAACTTTTAAATGAGCTGTCACATTTCAACAGTTACAAATGAGCAACAATGCACTTTGAGGTGCATCAACGTCTGATACCCGAAGGCTGTGTCCATTATCCCTAGAACATACAGCTAAAATGGAACAACGTCTGCTGTTGTTCTGTTGTTCTAAGTTCTGATAACCGAAGGCTGTGTCCATTATCCCTAGAACATGCAGCTAAAATGGAACAACGTCTGCTGTTGTTCTGTTGTTCTAAGTTCTGATACCCGAAGGCTGTGTCCATTATCCCTAGAACATGCAGCTAAAATGGAACAACGTCTGCTGTTGTTCTGTTGTTCTAAGTTCTGATATCCGAAGGCTGTGTCCATTATCCCTTTGATATTTGAGAACATGCAGCTAAAATGGAACAACGTCTGCTGTTGTTCTGTTGTTCTAAGTTCTGATACCCGAAGGCTGTGTCCATTATCCCTTTGATATTTGAGAACATACAGCTAAAATGGAACAACGTCTGCTGTTGTTCTGTTGTTCTAAGTTCTGATATCCATTTCCTGGTCTGTATATATATATACATATTGCTCTGTAATGAAACTGAGGCGAGATCAATGGTGCCAATGGTAAATGGTGCTATTTGTTCCTTTGCTCATGTTTGCTCTCGTGCCTCAGAGAGAAAGAAAATATATTGTTCTTTAACCTCATTTTGAGTGAATGTCCATCACAGATCCACATACCACAATTTTGTGTCAAAGCCAAATACATCTGTATTGATTTCTGCATAGAGGTTCCTTCCAGGTCCATCCATTCTCCTTCAGGGCCATCAATATACTTCTCTATCCTAGTCTTCTATGGGAGGCTTTCAAACCACCTCACCGTGCTTTCTCGGCTCAACTGTGGCAGACAAGGCATCCAAATATAGAGGCAGCCCCCTCCCACCGTGATGTACTTGGCTTTGTCAAGTTTATGAATGTGTTTGCTATAATTTGCTATTGACAATTTTCACTGATGAAGAAGCTGTTATTATTCAAACCACTGTGAAACAAAATGGGCTAATTTAGCTAAACATATGGAAACTTTCTCTCTCTCTCTCTCTATTTTATTTCACCAACTCACTCACTCACATTTCCAAATGCAAATTGATTCTCAGCACATGGAAGGCCTGTGCTAAATTTGCAAAATAAAATAGGCACCATCTGATTGTGGCATGTTTTGGCTGTGGCAACACCCAAGCACTTAAAGCTACAATGTAATTTTCCGCGGCGAACCAAGTGTAAGGTAAGTACTGAGATGTTAGAGAAGTGTTGATTTGCATCTTATTTCAGATGCTAATGCCCACAAGTGGCTACGCTTTCAGGTAGGCGAGATGCCCTTTATATACTTTGCTGGCCGTAGAGGGTGGAGGATACTTAAATGCCTGGGTTTAGCACAGCGTATAAAGTGAGGCGCGCCATTTTTTGTGCATCATTACCTTTACGTAAAAAAGCTTAGATGCATCTGAGGCAGAGATTGTTAAAGAGGATGTACTCATTTTTTTATATAATCTCGGCCCTGTCGTTAATTGAAGTTTGGAAGGTTGAGAAAGTTGGATGTGTGTGAGAAGGGAATTTAGGAGTGAGGACGTTACAAAAAAAATCCAAGATGGCAGTTACGTATCTCAGAGCTGTGGTGAAATGCTCCCAATTCCAAATCTTAGCATCAGATGGATTGCCATGATTGGAACCAGGCCTGGTGGCTTCAATTTCTTCTTGTGAGTTGTCATGCTAATTTGTGATATGCCATGCTAGGCTACATAGCTCACTTGTGGAGATGTTGTATAGATGAAAAGAGACTTAGGAATACCATTCCCAGTCATTTCAATGGCAGATGCTATGCTAACTTCTTCAGCCCAAAAAGTACAAATTGACTGTAAAAATGCTGTCCATTGGATGCTCACTTCCATTCCTATGAAAAAACTACTATTGGCAATACAAATAATGTGTGGTCTATCCAGATTGGTGGATGTTCATGGTGCTGCCTGCGATGACAGTTGAGAAGCCATTTGGGTTTCGTGCATGGGTTGTTTGCTGCGGTATATTCCTAGCATATATGTATAACTTGGTAGCTTGGTCTTCTTTCTTTGTACTTTCATTTCACATTTCTTGTAATGAGCAGTTGATACACAGTAAAGTGTACTGATTTAACAGTATGTTTTTCTTGTAATGAGCAGTTGATACACAGTAAAGTGTACTGATTTAACAGTATGTTTTTCTTGTAATGAGCAGTTGATACACAGTAAAGTGTACTGATTTAACAGTATGTTTTTCTTGTAATGAGCAGTTGATACACAGTGAAGTGTACTGATTTAACAGTATGTTTTTCTTGTAAAGAGCAGTTGATACACAGTAAAGTGTACTGATTTAACAGTATGTTTATCTTAGTGACCTTGTGTTTACCTGTGACTATGGAAGTGTAAAGTAGCCTAACTGTGCATGTAATAGGGTTGTGCTGGACATATTGATATTGTGACATAGATGCTGCAGTGTTGATAGGGTCATCAACAAGCTAAAGGTATGAAGGTCAACAGAAAAGGCCATTTTAGGATTTAAAGTTAAAAGTTAATAACTGTCAGATTTAAAATAGAGTTATTCAATTTTGTTTTTACTCATCGTACCGTGCCCTAGCATGCAGTCCAGGGGTTATTAGGAAAACACACCACTTGTTTGCTTTCACATCTATTTGTGATGTTTACTCTGGCTAGGGCAGATAAATGCCATTGGAAGTTGTGAGTGTCTACCAATTATCATGAGTACACATTTTGTTTCTGGTAGACTAAGCAAAATAGACCATAATATTTGTCTTTTTTTAGGCTTGTGTAGACTTTTCATAAAGCGATAGAAATGTTATCTTCCACGATGATAGTCTGTTTACATGCCCCTCCCATTTACCATCTTTTAAGGCTGTCAAACACCAAAGTGAGACACAATAGCTGCTTTCAGACACATCCTCCGAAATACATGTGGAGTTTTGTCAAACAGAGGTCTGACCCTTCGGGTGATTCAGACATGATGCTAACCTGCGGAGCTAATGCTGACATATGTGTGAACAACACACATGCACATGAACAGAATCTCCGTGTGGTTGAACAGGTTGAACGTGGTTGAACACGCACATGAACAGAATCTCCGTGTGGTTGACCAGGTTGAACGTGGTTGAACACGCACATGAACAGAATCTCCACATGTTCTTCGCTTCGTTCAGACACAAGCTAATTTACATAATGTCCATTGGAAATATACGGCCCAACCATCCGCAGAACCTCTGGTCTTACACGTAGGTCTGAAAGCAGCTAATTTGATCTCTCAGTTCTCCTGATATGTTGAGCTGCTTGCCTTCTCAGTGCAATAAAACATATTTCCATATCAATGCTCTTGTGGTGGTAATCCAGTTCTTTAGTGTCATCAGCACTATACACTTACCCAATAGGCAGACACATACAATCTCATCTCCAAACCGGCAAGAGCTGTGTTTGTGGAAATTGTGGGGCTTTGTAAACAGGGCCTTGTATTCTCTGTGTCGGCTCCAATGCGCTGTGTATCTTACCCGTGTTTGGTTTTTACTCCTAAATAACATATACAAGCTCCAGTCATGAAATCCCATGGAAAAATAAACCAGAGAAGGCAGCCGCCCAAAATAACAGTCATACATATGCATCCACGCTCACCCGCTTACAGTGAGACAAGGTAAACCTGGATGCCACAAAGGCTTGAGAGCATTTTGATAGACATCATTCAGTCTTTCACAAGGGAAGAGGAAATATGTCTAGTTTTTAAACCTTGTGCAGGGATTAGGGGCGCAGGCTTATCGAAAGTGGCAGGCGGCAACAAAGAGTAGCGGAGTGGATGATGCCGGCTAACCTTTTGAGGAAATCATTTCTCATTTACCTCAAGCAGCACAGCTGCTCAGGGAGTGGCAGGTGACACATCCAGAGATCACTGCTCCATGCATGGTCTGCTGGCGGAGAGCAATTTCATTTTGGAAAAAAAAAGTCTTTGGACTAAGAGCCCAAATCAACCCCCTTCCCGCCAGAATTACCCTCTGTTGATTTGGGCCTTTTTCATGACTTGGAATTACAAATAGAGCGGTCGGTGTTTTTCATACTGAACCCAGCCTGTCAGCAGAGGCAGAACGTTGATTGGACTCATATTAAAGAAACTGAATTTGGACAATTTCTTTACCCCCATAGAAAATTATGGTTAGAGGCAATAACTATTCGAATCTAAAGGCCAGTTAAGTCTTGTCCTAGACTAGAAGCTTTTCAACTCCACTGAAGTCTTTAGTCTAGGATATAGGGATGAATTAATGTCTGGGAAACCGGCCCTAATTGTTTCGATTTTTGTCCATATTTCTGTAGTGTAAATAATGAAATGTTACTTTTGGGAACAAAGATATCTATTTTGGTATCAGGAAAAGGGTGCCTGTGTAGAATGGGGACTGACATTGAGACATCTGTAAATATCTTTAGTGTCCTCAGAATTCCTCCGTAGGCTCTGGTGGCTTAATTACTGGGACACTATGCAAATGTGCATACCCCACTGACTGGGTAGCATGGTGAAAGCAAGCACGAGTCTATATATACACAGAGAATTGTGTTCTTTTTGAAAGTCACAATAATTCTGCTGCTCTTGTAAGTGACTTGTGCTGTACTGTAAGTTTAGGTTTCAAAATGACATGCTCATGCACTTCAAGCACCCTGTAAAGGCATGAACTTGCATGAATAAGGTCCCAAATATACTGCATTAAAAACACTTTGCTTGGCTGATGGCTAATGCTCAAATGCTACAGTATGCTTCTTTATTAGCCATTATTGCACAGAGCTTCACCGTTTCAAATGGGTAATGTTGTTGGTTATGTTGCAGTTAGAAATATTTTGTACTGTGCCATGGACACTATTTTTGACTTGGTAGATCAGTGGTTGTTAGTACATCGTTTCATAGACATACGTATGAATAGGCCAGACTATAACATCTGTCGGCCATGCTTTATAGGGAGTGCTGAATTATGAGGATTTCTGCAGTGGTCCATTATGGTTACATTAGATGAAAAACATCTAGAACAATTAAAAGTTAGTAATTTTCAGGAACTTTTCTGAGTTGTTTAAATTACTTACTGTATGTGCCATCCATGATTTAGATGCTATTCATGTCGCATTGCAATTTATTATTTTTCATTTGTAATGATATGTTTCAGTGAATGTTTGTTTCACGTGAATGTTTCACAGTCACCTATCATAGCATAAGCAGATATGGGTGGAAAAACAATGAAATCAAATCAAATCAAATCCAGCTTTTTTATAGTCTGCAGTGTTGCAATAAACAAAACAGAAGCGTACATACATTTTTATTATATGAAGAAAAACAAGACCTGTCAGTGTGGCAAACAATTCTCCAGCTTATTCACCAAAATCAAACAACAATGTTTAAAATTCAGTATACACTATGTGCATCAAACAGATTATGGAAAGTCATATTTGTATAATATGCAGGTTCCTTTTTCCTTTGCAGAATATGATTTGTTTTGGGAGTGTAAAAGCAAGGGAAAGTTCACACTGTAGTGGATTTCAAAAGGTGCGGTGGATTAATGTATTTAAATGAGGCCGAAAGAGCCTCTGCCACACGCCGACCAGCTCAGCCAATCTGGAGCCGGCGAGAATTACCTCCCAAATGAAACACCTCGTGGGAGCGCGGCAGAAAAGTATTCTAATCGTGTGACTTTTGACATTCCTTCTGCCGAGCTCAGCACTTCTGCTGTCGCCTAATTTAGAGATTAAGGGCAGTGTTCACGGTCGTTTACATACCTGCAGGTCACTGCCGTCTCCACTCAGCAGGGGAAGGTGGATGTGATCGGACTTAAAAAGAGACGGAGAGCAGGGGAGAGCGAGATGGGAGGACAGGCGTGCCGAGTTCTGCACTTCCCCACTGACACGTGCCTACATCATTAGGAAGCGGCAAATAATTGGCTCTGAGTTTACTAATAATAAAATAAATAATTGTCAGTGGTGGTGTTTTCTTTATTCTTTCATTTTATTTTCGTCGACATGAACTAATTAGAGACAATTAAGTGTTTAAACTGCCATGGCTGGAGAGTTGGAGAGTTTCTTTTCGAGAGACCCCTTTTGAGTGCTGGTGAGGCGCTCGAGCCTTTTATCAGTCCTTCCACAATAATCTCGCTGCAGTATAAATCTTCTTCTTCGCGTCTATAATTAGAGTTCCTACTCTTTAATCATCTCTTAGGTGGTATCTGTTCCAGACAAGCCACTTGCCAGCTTCTGTACAGTATAAGACCATGTAACCTTTAGAAGAAGAGTTGAAATTTTTGTTTTAAAAGCAGCTGTCAAAGTTAGAGACTTAATGTGTGTGTGTTAAACTCGAAAAGAGTTTAGTCCCAGTCCTTTATGAATGTTTTATCACCCACTTTGAATGACAGCTAGTGTGTATTTTGCTGTTCCTTAGCAACACATATGCTCACAAAAGCATGTCCACATTTATTCAATTTGATAGGGTTTCAAGCGATTTGTGTTACACTTTTCCTCCTTCAACAGCCTTGGCTGTCCTTTCTTTACTGGTCTTTAAATATCTAACCAGCCACTGGCTTGTGATTATACTTGACTATTAGGCCCATTTCACCATTATTTAAGGGTTTGCAACTTTTGCATGGAAAGGAGAAGAGGAGTCTTTTTTGTGGTGTCCAGTCCGAGTATTCTCTTTGCCTAGTCCTGACTGTGCCACCTGCAAAGGAATGCTGGGTGTGCCAGCATGGTCTCCATCAGCATCTGTTGGCCCACTCTGCCTTGGCACCTCTGGGTTGTGTGGACGTTGAATTTGGGCGCTAGGCAGCGCCAACTAGCTTCGGTCCATGTTCCGGGCATTGGTGCTGCTCCATGTTGGAGCAGGACCCTGTGCAAGGCCAGGTCACCACCCCCCAGCTGCCTCCATCGCATCCTTGCCCAGACCGGGGAGCCCTGGGTACCCAGACACAGGCCGAGCACTATCTTTGTTCCATTAAAGTGGAAGATCATAAAGTGGAAGAGCACAGGCCTTGTGTTCTCTGGTCGGTTTTATTCTGTCATCAGAATGAAGTCTGTCTCTTGATGTTGATTGTATGTGCACACCATTCTTCACTCTCATTACTGCTGCATTTTCCTCTCTGTTATAATGCTACAGTATATGCATGGCTACGTGCGATAAGCTGCTCTGAAATGTATAACAACAGCACACAAAACACCCAAGTTTCATTTTCTATTAAATAGGGTCTGTGGGTGTTGTATTCATATGATACTGAAGGCTGTGGCTACATTTCACTCATTCATAGGATGCCACAGATTTTTTAAGAACAAAGCAAATTCAGTGGAATCTGGGGTTTTTACCTTTTCTGCCTTTTCGGTTTTCCTAAAACCTTCGGTTTTCTCATCCTAAAATGAGATTGCAAGTCTTCCAAAGCAAGACAAATGCATGAGAGGCATGTTTTGTTATCTAAGCTCACTACAACAAATAGTAAATTTCTTTAACTCTGGTGTAAGGAAGTCTGA
>NW_027468837.1:39124281-39159281 GCF_046254945.1 Alosa pseudoharengus
TGGATAGACTGTAAGCCCTTTGGGGAGGGAATAAAATGAGACCGAAGCAACATCCCTGGCTCAATTAGTGCCTCGGTATATCTCTGTCCCATGCACTCCGGATAAAGGTTGTCTTCAGCCCCCAAACCAACCAACCAACACCATCCCCTTGGATTTACTGAGCAAGGGAGAATAAACGAGGGGGGTGCAAGGTAGGTTGTCACACTGCGTAATTAGTCTCTGACTGTGGAGAGAGCCGATGGATATTGTGACACCGACCAGATTGCCCCCCCCCCCCCCCCCCCCATCCACAGAGGGGTCCCGGCCATCACCAGTCGGTAGGGTCAGTCAAGGGACTGCAATCCCTTCAGCACACACACATGCACGCACACACACACACTCTCACACTCAGACACACACATGCACACACTCACACTCAGACACACACACACACACACACCTGATCTTTAACAGTTTTGGATGCCGGCCAAAGACAACCAAGTATGCTCACACAGGAAAAAGAAAGACAGAAAAGAAAGAAAGAAAGACATACTGTCATCCAAAAGACAGCTTTATTCCCTCCAAACTTTATTTTAGAAACTCATTCTGAGTTCTAGCTAGCTCTCAGTATTTTCCTCCTGTGCTTTCTGTCGGAAAAAAAACACTTTGTCCTTGTCTCAGGCATCTATCACTGAGCTCTCATTTCTTTTGATGAGGAAGCACACGTCCTTTCTTAGCTGCGTTCTCCTCTGTTTAAACACACAGTGACAGCTGATCGCCTTCAGACGCCAGAACTCACTTTTCTTACGTGAACATTGTTTATTTAGTTTTTTCTCTAATTACCGTGGAACCGCAGCGAAACCGGTAGCGCAAGATGAAACAGTACTAATTCCAAAACCGACAGTGACCGTGCAGAGCGGCCAGATTTGCAGTCTGACACCATAATCCAGTGCCTTAGATGGGTGGCTTAATGTTAAGGTAAAGTGACAGTTTCTGTGACAGAGTGTTGTGATGAGAAATCATTGCTCCCACACCGCGGATTACAGACTGACATTATGAGGAGTGCGGAAGACACAAAAGTGATCTAAATGAGTCAGATAGCACGCTGGCCAAGTTCAGGTGTCCGAATTGAAGAGCGGAGTAGCTGAAGGTTACTCTTTTGATAAAGGTCAGACTGTGACCTGCTGCCTGTTCGTTGTGGATTTTCACATTTCTGATGAGGTTAATCCACCCGCCTCTCCTTATGGCCTTTAAAGCAGTGTTTTCACAGTAAACCTTGCGTTCTGGGCGTGAGTGAGGTTGTTTGTCTTTAAAACAGTGTTTTCACAGTAAACCTTGAGTTCTGAGCATGAGGTTGTTGCAATCAATGTACCTCCTGGCTGGAGACTTCAGTCATCAATTTCTTCATAAGTTAACAAGTTTAGGAAATATAATTTAAGTAGATATGCTCTTGACACCATGTTTGAACAGACTTACCATAATATCTTAAAGGGTGCATGAAACTAGCCTAGAAATCTAGACGCACCCTAGCGGGAGCCAGTGTAGTCTAGCAACTCTCTGTTGCGAGCTGGAAAAATGAAACTTCGATAAGGCCAATCACATCATGTATAAAGTCGGTAGGCGGGCTTAACATAATGATTGATGGCAGAGTTGCAACGGTTTGGCGTGAATTCCCTGCTACTTGAAAACAAAGAAAATGGATGTTGCTGTTGGTGAACAGCGTGACACGAGTTAAGCTTTTTTTTAAGTTGGCAAAAGTTTGAACTAGCCAACTAGATCCGCTGGTGGGAAAACGCTTGGGACTCATGAGTTGTAGTGCTATCCTATTGCGTGCAGAGAAAATTTGAAAGACAACCGATTATCCCGCCCCTCGGACTGAGCACCGTGAACGTTCATTACTCCAGAAAAACAAACCTGTTGACTTGGACAGAAGTGAGTAAAAAGTCTGGTGGTGCAAAAGGTTGTTTGCAACCTTTCTTCTCACTAAGATGCCCATCAGCATTTCTCTCAAGTTCAGTTTCAATTCAACCTTTATTTCACTCACAAAAAGGTCCACAGCATAGATAAAAATAGGATAAGATAACCTTGAAAGGTAATATTGAAAGTGAATTATACATGTATGATAGTTAATCTAGACCAGTCAATCAAATCAATCAATCAATCAATCCATCCATCCATCCATCCATCCATCCATCAGCCAGTCAATCAATCAATCAAAAAAGTGATTCAAGGCATATATCATGAGTGCAATCCAAGTGTGCAAGTTTACAGATTACATTTTGATTTGGTGAATTTGACCATTTTTGTGATAAAAAACCCCCCCAAAGATCTCCAATCAGTCTTTCAGATCTCCTCATACAGGGTGCGGTATAGCTTATATAAGTGATTTGTTGATAATAGTTCATCATATTTTACTGTAGGTCAAAGGCCATACCTTTTAAATCATTCATTCCAAAAAGTAAGCCATTTTCTTAAGATAGGGCCTTTTTGCTTTCATCAAAAACTGGTATCCAGAAACGGACATAAATTAATCAAGTGGCCAGAGGTTTTAGACATTCCTTTTGAAGGCATTTAATTGAGCCTCTGAAGAAGCTCTGCATTTAATGATCTTCTTCCCAGTATGAATGAAAAGTTTGGTGTTTCAGAGTCAAATTGGATGAGGGGTACCTTTGCTGTAAGTGCTTTAATCAAACATTGTGAAATTAATGGACTAATGGCAGAGTTAAAATGTCTCACAATTCAAAAGAGCCATTCAGTTGTTACCAGTCCATTTGACTGCAGCTCATGTCAGTGGAACCTTTCCATCCAAAATGCTTTTAGGGAGCTGTGTCTTTCTGCCTTATTGTCACATTTCAAGCCAGCGTTTCAAACAGGTCCCTGTAGGCATTCTCTAAAACCAGTGCTGTGGAGTGCGACGGCAGGCAAACCAAACAGGGTTCCTTTCCATAAAGATTCAGCATCTTTAGCTTTATCTCTCTTTCGTTTAGTTCAGGGCAGGCCAAAAATATTACAATATAAAAGGCCAAATTTTCCTAATTCAAAACAATACGTGGGGATTACCGTATGTCAAAACCCATTTGTATGCTAGAGGACTCTCTCTGTTCTCTACCTTGTCCTAGATTACTTCTACTGTCATATAATGCGTCTTAGGTCCTCAGACGATGTCTGGAAGCCTTGTTGAACTCTGGCCACATATTCAAAATGAAGTCTTCACAACCCCCCATGAGCCCTCCCCACTCCTCCTCCCCCAGCACTAGTTATCGCTGCATTGTTAAGAGGAAGATGACTAAGGTCAGCAAAGCCCCATCTGAAGGTCAGTTTTTAATGAAAGTGTGTCCTACTTGACTTCTCAGGTCCCGTCCTGCATATGACACGACAGAAACGTAGAAAATGGGGTTACAGGAGGTTAATCAAGTCCAATTTTTTAGCACTCACTCTATGGTGTTACCTGCTTGACTTTATGAATGTACTTGGGCATTCTGGATACAGTACCATCAGTGGCTGAAGTTCTTTTGTTTTTTGAATGCTCAACGTTAGAGTAATAACCCCTGTCAGTTAAAAGGTCTCTGGCAGTCTTATTTGTCTTTGATAAAGTGGCATGACCTTTCAACACTGTGCTTGTTTATATGCTTATCCAACATCTGATTCAGTTTGTAATATAGGCTGTCACAGTAAGTTTGTACTGTAGGGGATAAATAAAAGTGATCCGAATAGACGCCCGCTGAAATGACGCCCGGCTTCTTACCCTGGGCTCACGTAAAGGTGATTGATTTACACTTGGTAGCAGGTCTTCATTCATTTTGTACAGAAAATGCAGGGAAATTGGGGGAAGCAGTTAAAGTAAGTGGCAGAGCTGTACAGATGAGAGGGATGGAGGATCACTCGTATGTCAGCCTTGAGCAGCATGATTGAAACAGAAGCAGCTGTTTTGGCAAGGCCTGGGCACTCTAGAACTCCGGAATTAAGGTGCATCTCAGAACACCGTCTTCTAATGATAATGCAACCAAGACATAATTATCAAGAAAATATCAAGACTGAGAAAAAAAATGCCTGTCATGCTGTTAAATCAAAAAGCTGCCAAATAAGCCTCCATACTAAAACTGCTGGTGTGTGTGTGTATGAATCACTCTGTTTACTGTAGATTTGAATTTGTAATTATGTTAAAAAATATCAGTTCAATTAAAAATGGCTCATTTCATCGTTGCACATCCCCAGTCACCGAGTCTCAGGGGCCTCCGAGCCCCCCGTCGTCCCGCGTGACACGTGTGCTTTCGGCGGTAGCCGCGTTTCGCCTGAAACGCCGACTCGCTTGAAGATCGACTAATCTTAAGACAGACTGGGGTCTCATCCTCCCCTGCGGTGGGCCCAGCAGGGGAGACGTCGCATGAAGAGCCTAGTCGGTGGGTAGCCAGCCAATGGCGTCGCTCCGTGCTCACTCCAGAGCCCCACCACGGCGCCTCTCGCGCTTAATCAGTGCGTCGAGAAAATTCAGGCACTTCTGACAAGCTGTCAAGAGGGGGATTCTCCACAAAGTCTTGGGAATATTATTTTTTGTGATGCAATTACTGTACCAGCTGCTAAAATGTATTTACATGCCGTCCTGATGGCCCTAGTAAGAACAGTGGGGTGGAGGAAGTGGAGGAGGAGGTGTGAGGCAGTCTGTTGCATTGTGGGTGACGTTTTCCATATCCTGTGGGACTGTGACTTCATGGTGGTGTCAGGTTAGGGTGACCATCTGAGCCACAGTAGAAATGAAAGGAGCGAAGGCCATGTTCATTCATATTCACTTTGCCTCAGAATGATTTTGCACGGAAGTGGAAAGGAGAAATTGAGTCACAGTAGGTGCCATTAGATATACTTTTGAATTATCTGGAAGTTTCTTCCTTATGACATGTGAAAGTACCTGATATGGTTTATGTGGAAATTTGAGATGAGGCTTAGTAAAGAAACAGAGACAGGGGGAACTGTCAAATAGAAAGATGGCATGTCTGATCTGGTTAGTTTACAAAATACCGGTACATCTAAGAATACAGTGTATGAATGTCTTTTAAAAGTGATGCTATACACGGAGCAGTAGGCAATGTAAGATAGACTGTACATCTTAAGACAGTATGTCTCTAAATAGATAAACACACAATCAGGGCCGCTTCCATAATGTTTTTATAATGTTTCATTTTCTCTTTCAATCGAATTTTATGTTGTTTATTTTCTTGAACTATTGTCTGTCATTTAATGCTTTTATTTACTACTTATTTACTTACAATTACATTTACGATTGTTCACTATGTTTTGCCCTCTTTATAAAACACATTGAACTGCCTCCGTGTATGAAATGTGCTATAAAAATAAGCTTACCTGGCCTTGCCACTAGGTCACACTGAGCATTTAAAATAAGTAAATACATAAATACACAAAATGTACTTTTGAGGAAATTACCAGTGCATGAAAATGCAAAACATACAGTATATTAACATAAAATGCAAAACAAACTTTTATTTGGAAACAGTTGGCGGTGTCATAGTTGATGCCAACTGACAGTTGAAATGGCTGAACAGTTAAATAGTTGAGTAGTTTAAATAGTTTCATTATTTAATAGTGAATTATTGTAGTGAGGACATTTATTTTTAAACAGTTGTGGGCAGAGGAAATAGTTGAACAGGATCTGTAGTCTTAAAGAGACCCAGATTGTATGCTTAAAGCCTAAGACAGAGTATATAGTTTAAAAGTTGAATGTAGATAGTGTAATAGAGGTTGATAGGCAGACTGTTTAATGGATGTTGATAGGTAGTTTAATTGGTGGATAAGTGAATGGTTTGAAGAGGATGAATGGATAGAAAGTTGGATGGAATGTGCCTTATATCTTTGTAGAATGGAGAGACATAGATTCTAGTTGAGCAGAAAGCAGTTCATACAGGTGCAATCAGTTTAACTGGCTCTTTGATGGGGCCTAGTTGAGCAGCTAGCGGTTGATACAGGTGCAAATCAATTTAATTAGCCCATTGTGATGTCATAGTGCCAATGCAAAGTCTATGGGGAAAAATAAGCTTGATTTTTGTTAATATCTCAAAAAGTATAAAGTTCACAAAAGTGTGAAAAGTGTCCTTTTCAAAACCTACGTTACAAAGTTTGAACAAAGTTTCTACGTTAAACGGTTGAAGCTGAATAAGACGCAAAAATGTTGGTTAGGAGAAGAAGAAGAAGACTGGATAACAGAACAGTGCATTTTCATGCACTGTAATAAACAAAAGTCCATAGATGCATTGTCACAAAACTGTTGGCTTGCTTTAGTTTGTCAGAACTATTGAAGAGACAATTCAAATGCGGTTTAATTTAAATACTAGTTGATTCAGTATTGAAAACAACTCATTTTTTTATTTTTTTTGGAGTTGCGCTTACGCAGTTTGAGAAACACTGGTTTATCTGCTCACATAGCTCACAGACCACTGGCATCTGTTGGTAGGACTCTATAGCCACATAAACAGTGTTGTAATGTAACGGAGTACAAATACTTCGTTACTGTACATTAGTAGAAATTTCACGTATCTGTACTTTACTTCGCTATTTAAATGTATGTCAACTTCCACTTTTACTCCACTACATTTCCTAGATAAAATGTATACTTTTACTCCGTTATATTTCCACTAAGCATCTTCGTTACTCGTTACTAAAACATAAAATTAGAAAAAATGTGTGCGACTGCAAGGGAGGTTTGGCGAATCGCTGCTCCTAGATTGCATTACGCACATTCCGCACGCTGCGCGCTCTATTTCAGCTTTTGTTTGTTGCTAAAGGAGGAGGACCGCCATGGAAGCACGAGCACCTACTGGAGGACCTCCCGTTATCATAGACGACCACCAAGACGATAGTGGTGAACTCGGTGAACAGGGTAGTGGTGAATATAACGTCATACACCCGTGGCCGTATTTGCAAGAAATGTTTCTGTACATCGGCTACCTGCCCTAGCGGCCTGTGAAAGGCTATTTATCCATAGCATCGCAGGAGTTGTCTTCAGTCCAAGAAGAGTAAGACTGAATCAGGCCCGGGGTGGGTAATCGGGAGAATTATCCGTTAGTCTATCTTTTCTTAAAGTAGGACACGTTCCGCATTCTGTGCATGACACCAATGCAATGCCTCTGCATGGGTTGTAGCCTACGTGAGGGAGTTCTCCCCTCCCAAAAAGAGTTGGTTGGGTCCATATAGCCCGTCTTTTCCAAAAAGTTTTCTCAGATACGGATAGCCAAGCCGGCCCTACAGTAGACACAAGCGTCAGGAAGGATGGAGGGTAGAAAGAGGCCAGGAGAGACTGAGCAGCAGATCAACCAGTCGACCACTGAAAATGATGAGCCCGAAATTAGTGATGAGGAGGCCATGACTACAGGGACAAGTAGAGAGGATAAATTAAAGTTATTTAATGTAAGAAAGAGCAATTACCCTACATGATAAACCTATGCCTTGTTTGCTCAGAAGAGGGTGTAGTAAAGGAGTAGGCTAAATCACCAAACAACAATATAGCCTACCCATGCAAAAAACATGTAGCCTAAACATTAGTTCAATATGCCTCTTTGTGGAAGCATGGGATAGGCTACATTTCAAAGGGTTTCTTTCTTTCTTTCTTTCTTTCTGTTTTGGTAACTTGTGGAATAGTGGAATATTTTTTGTTAACTTCTCAGTTGAAGTGAATTATTATATAACCTTTACACATTTGTTGAACCATGGTACTAATAAAAACTACAGGATAGTAAGAGCTGAAATGTTGCTTAATTTATCCAATTTCCACCACTATGGTCGGTCTTGGGCCTGAAACTCCCGGGCACTGAATTCTGGCAACTTTGAAAACCAGCTTCTTTTGAAGATGAACAGACACCTTTTCAGTTTCAACTAATGACTGGCATATTAGTAGCTGCTGGACATAGGTGGCCTGTGTGTGTGTGTGTGAGTGACGGTGACCTGGGGAGTAAGCCCTAGAAATGCTCATGCCACATGACCAAAATGTTCTCCCTACAAGCAGGTCATTTTTTTTTTGTGAAAGAAATAAGTTATTTATTTTTCATTTCAGAGAATTGTGCCTAAAAAGTCCTAGAAAAGAATGTGATTTGATTTGATGAGTGAGATTAAGAAGATATGGGAACCCTGAATATGCTTTATGCTTTACTATAAGAAAGCCAAAATAAAGTTTACAATAAAAGTTCTAAATAAAACCGCTTGCTTTTTACTTTTTACTTTTACTTCAAATACTTAAGTACATTAAATATCAGAAAATTACTTTTGATACTTAAGTACATCAGATACTTTAAGACTTTTACTTAAGTAATATTCTAAAAGGCAACTTTCACTTCTACCAAAGTCTTTTTCTAGTGCGATACTTGTACTTTTACTCAAGTATTGCTTTCTAGTACTTTATACAACACTGCACATAAAGCACCAATATAATCGCTCAGTGGCATAGTCACGCGATAAAATCACCTCCTAGTTCAGCAACATGGGTTTGCTTTGATTCTCTGTGTTGCTATAAAATTGTAGATGACATTTCTTTGTCTACGTACGAATGGCCAGCTCATGCTCACATGCCGTCAACTGCAAAGCAAATGCCACGTTCCTTGAAAAGATATCTCATCCGAGGTTGCAAGTGCCACATTCCTTTAACAGATATCTCATCCGAGGTTGTATCGCTTGGTTCTAATTGTTCGCTGACCTCTGTTGACATTTCTCCGCAGCTGTGCCTGAAATGGATCTCTTTGAGTCAAGTTCCGAAGCCGACTAGAAGAGATGTGCCACCCATTACTGCAGTTATCTGATAAATGTCAAGTGGCTCGGAGGGGGCTCGATAAATTACTCTGATTCATAATACATCCAGTCTTTGATACATGTCTGAACAGACATGCAGTATCACCCCAACGCAACATTTCAGATCACATGCACACTCGGTCAGTACGTGTCGGGCGGTAGTGTAAAGGTTAATGAGCTGGGCTAGCATGCAGTGGTAGTGTAGTGGTTAAGGAGCTGGTCTAGCATACGGTGGTAGTGTAGTGGTTAAGGAGCTGGGCTAGCATGCAGTGGTAGTGTAGTGGTTAAGGAGCTGGGCTAGCATAGGGTGGTAGTGTAGTGGTTAAGGAGCTGGGCTAGCATAGGGTGGTAGTGTAGTGGTTAAGGAGCTAGGCTAGCATGCAGTGGTATAGTGGTTAAGGAGCTGGGCTAGCATGCGGTGGTAGTGTAGTGGTTAAGGAGCTGGGCTAGCATACGGTGGTAGTGTAGTGGTTAAGGAGCTGGGCTAGCATGCAGTGGTAGTGTAGTGGTTAAGGAGCTGGCCTAGCATAGGGTGGTAGTGTAGTGGTTAAGGAGCGGGGCTAGCATAGGGTGGTAGTGTAGTGGTTAAGGAGCTGGGCTAGCATGCAGTGGTATAGTGGTTAAGGAGCTGGGCTAGCATGCGGTGGTAGTGTAGTGGTTAAGGAGCTGGGCTAGCATGCGGTGGTATAGTGGTTAAAGAGCTGGGCTAGCATGCGGTGGTAGTGTAGTGGTCAAAGAGCTGGGCTAGCGTGCAGTAGCCTGGAAGTTGTGGGTTTAATTCCCGGCTTCCACCGCTGTGCCCTTGAGCAAGGCACTTAACCCCAAGTTGCTCCAGGACAATGTGATCCCTTGTAATATAGTTGACATATAAGTCACTTTGGACAACAGTGTCTGCTAAATGAATGAATGTAAAGGTAAATGTGTATGAAAATCCTTCTCTTGCGGCACCGTCATGTAAAAGTCAAGGGCTAAGTCACTTTCACCTTATTCCTTTTCACAGTGAAAGCCATTAATTGAACAGTTTTTCACTGCTGTAGTGCCATGGGAGCCGATGCTAAATGCATAAGTTGAAGGGCTAGGTGTAAACACATTTCTGTTGAGTGAAGTACTGTATAGGTGTTTAAACCGATGGCAAGAATCACAGTGACCTGAAGAGCTGCCCACTCATCCCCATGGCAACATGAATACTGTGGGTGTGTGTTAGGCATGTCTGCAGCCGTCAGCAGGCTTATTCACCCTCACACTCGCACAGCTTTAGTGGCTAAGGCTTGTGATGAATACGCTTAAAAGCTTTAGCACACAGTGGAACCTTTTAAAACACTGATGAGCAAAACAGCAAAACATTACCAGGTGAGGGGAATGACATTGATAAGCTCAATAGTGTTTTTTGAGGTGTGGGTATGTTAGGCTATATATATAAGTGCAGAGTTGGTCCTCGTATTTATGTATCTTCTCAAGGTTCCAAATCCTCATGGCCTGATGTCTGCAGTGGATCATCTCCAATGTCAAGGCTTGTTAGCTGCGTCTGGTCAGCTGTGGTTAATACAGTCTCACCTAGTGGCCTAAGGCCTCTGGTCAATTACAGCGGCTTGGAAGCCCAAGGCTTACAGATGCTTGAGGGCAATGATGACTAGCCCACCTGTTTTGAATTTAAAGAAGGGCTACTGCATCAGCAGAATTCACAGCAAAATATATAATGTTCAGTTTTTACAGAAGCCAAGACATACATATCATAGTCTGACTCAGCAAAACCACCTAGAAATAGAATGATACCAGTTCACCAGTTCAGCTTGTTTTTAAATTAGCACCCTATCTGATTCATCTTATGGTTTGTTGCATGGCACAAACCCACACCAGTCATGCTACAGCATAAACAAACAATCATCTCTGATTTGGCTTCTCTTCCTTCAATCCAATGCTTTAAGCAAAATATGATAGTGAAGTGCATGTTCTGTGTGTGAAAGAAATGGCTTTGTCTTGTGTGTGGTCACGTTATTCTATGAAGTCGTCTTCTGCTCAGCTCTTCTAGCTGTGCAAGTAAATCTCCGATTCCACTGCAGCCCACCCTCAGATTCCACCCACAGCAAAATGTCACCCCAGCACTTTGCGAGTGTGCTGCAGGGGACCATGGGAGATCCTAACACAGTCTGATGGTTGAACATGAGCCAAAGCTGCAGACATGGCATCTGTGTTGCCCTCTGAGTCCCATAGAAGGAGCTGACTGATCCCAAAGACAGAAGACTACACACACCTGTACACCACATTCTAACTGTTATTGTATAAGTATAGTATTTAAGTATTTAAGTGTTATTATACGTGAGCAAGGAATCTGTCTCTTTTTCCTACTTTCTAGTTACTTTTACTTTTAAGTAGTTCTAATTTCTAGTTACTTTTACTTTTAAGTAGTTCTAATTTCTAGTTAGTTTTACTTTAAAGTAGTTCTAATTTAGTTTTACTTTAAAGTAGTTCCAATTTCTAGTTAGTTTTACTTTTTAAAGTAGTTCTAATTTCTAGAACTAAGGGTGCAGAGCTACACAATGATCTTTCTTTGTTGCTTTTCAAACGTCTTTAAAAAATTAACACTAAATCTGAACTTCATGGAGTAATTTTACACTGTCAGGTATAATTGGTCATCAGTCATGTGTTAAACTGTGTGTATTTTTCATTTGTAATAAGCGGCAGAAAAAAACAAAAAAACATTTATTTTTCTATTTAAAACTATAAACTATTCTATAAACTATTATATTATTCTATAAACTATTCTATAAACTATTCTATAAACTATTGTTTTAAAAAAAATGCCTGTGTATCACAACTGACAGACAGATTTGTTTTAATTACTGTTTACACATGTTGGTTGGCATTTGAAACAATAGCAGCCCCCGTAGGACCTATGCAGCCTGACATCAAATAAACAATTCACCCAACTTGATAAATCCCAGCGCTGTATTAAATGCCGTTAAAACCCAATCCCCGGACTGGTGCTTTGCTTCATGGTTCAGATGCTTTGCATGCCATTTGCATCAGGTTCCCCCATGCCAAAGCCCAGAGGCACCAAATACTGTGACACTTTCCAAAGCTCGGCCTTTCCACCCTCAGGGAGACATTAGTTTGATGAAATATAGCGTTTCGCTCCGAACCTTAAGATGGTAGAGAAACGGCAGGCGATGTCAGAATGTGTCACACTCAATATCTCTCATATCGATACTCGATGAACCGTAATGGGTTGTGCAGTCAGGATGGCAAGACGTCTGTGTTTTGTGATGTCTGGTTTTTTTTTTTTTATGTTGGAAATAAGATGAAAGTTAACTTTATTTTCTTGTAGCCATTGCTATCTTTGCTATTTAGCAAAAGCTAATTCTATCTTTTGGAGTCTAATCAGGTCATGCAGAAGGTGTTTATACTGGCATCAATACATTTATAGCTTTTTCTCTTCTCACTTGTCCATGTCTTTATACTAATAGTATTATTCATTGTGATATCAAGTGCATACCTATATTTTCTTCTTTGCAGCTCCAGAAACACGACAAGGAAAATGAAGATGTTCCTTCTAAGTGGCGAACAGAGGAGGAAATGTCAGCAGAAGCTTCAGCCCTGAGGAAACTCTTCAGTTAGCCTTCTCTGGTAAACCACACTGATGAAGGGCAGATAGAAATATTAGTCCTCAGACCCAGAGAGAGCTTTGAAATATTAGGCCCCATTAGGTGTATGATCGTGTATACAGCTTTAGTCCTCCCTTCAGAAGAGCAACTGGATGCACTTTGGAAATGCATCACCTTTGTCCATCTGTGGAAACATCACAGTTTTCTTTTCTAACTGTTCACTGAAAAGATTCATTATTATTCAATAAACAGTTGACTGTGTGGAAATATGTTTTGTCCTGTTGTACAGAAATGTTCCTTTTTTAAGAACATTTGATGTTCATCTTGCTGTGATGTTTGATTGACATGCTGATGCCACGTGGTATTAGCACTTATTTTTGTTCTAATATAAATAATATAACAGAGAATCTGTGTCACTACAGATATTTTCTTTTCAGTGCTTGAAATTCTGTTTGAATTGTTGTATTGATTATCATAACTTAGAAGGGAAGATGATGGACAGATGGTTTGTGATGGATACATGGAGGATTATCCTGAAGGATATGATGGCTGGATGATTTCTGATGGATAAATGTCCAGTGTATGCATAAGTGTTGCAACCTTCAAAAACTGACTCAGGAAACTGTATTCATGTAGAAAATAATGTCTTGTTCTAGTGTAGTAAGATGAGGAACATCAGATGACCAATGACACGACATGCCATTTATACTGACTAAACGGATGCTATACGCATGCAATGTTTAGATAGTTCATAGCTTTGTGTGCTAATCAAGTTACTAGGGCCCAGTTTTAAACAATACCATGATCCACCAAGGCCAAGTTTAGTGTAACACATTAAAAGAGTTTAGGACAGAAAATCTATCATGCATAGCTCAGCAGAGCAGACACAGAGCAAAACTACTTTGGGTACATCCGAGGATATCTCGGCTACGTGTGGAGCCTGTGATGGCTGTGAACCCCAAGACTAGCCTTCTCGTCCATCCCTCTCGGCATTACCACCTTAGCGCGCTCCCTTTTCAATCATTAATGAGAATGTCCATTAATTAGTATGCATGTGGAGAAAACGTGGGATATCCTAAAAGCAGATTGGCTATAATTAGCTATCAGAAGTGGATGTTTAATAAAGAGCGCTTGCTTGGAGTGGTCTTTTCAATTAAAAACCGAACATCCAGTCCAGTCATTAAATCGATCTTTCTACAGGAGCGTTATTTACTGATGTATGGCTTAATTACTGTTCTGGCATGGTTATAGCTCTAACGACTTTTACATATTTCAAAGGATTATGAGGTCACTGTTATAATGCGGTAATGAATCACATTATGCCTTCACACTGTTGCAATTTCACACCACACTTAGTGTTTATAGAAGACCATTTGATTAATAGCGTAGTTTTAATGCGCCATTGAACCTCCCTTCCCCACATTGTAGTCAGGGTTGTTATTAGATGCATATAATCCTTAATAATCAATGTCAGTATGTTTGCAAACATTTATCCTTCCGCAGGCCTAATCAAAAGACTAATATGCATAAGTACAACACATTTTGAGAGGAACTGTAAAGGCTTCTCCTGTACTTTGATGAGGATGGGTTTGCGGAAACAATACAACAGGTTTAGGCTAAAGATGCCTCTTGAATGGCTTAATTTGAATAACTGTCATTCAAATGTCCTTGAGGCAGTGTTTTTTCTCTTTAAGTGCTCCTGTTTCTCAGCAAGCATGCCAAATAAAATGAGAGAGAGAGAGAGAGCGAGGGGAAAAAAACATCTCTCTCTGATCTGAACTCTCAATAAGCTAAGCTTATTAACATAATGGATATCCATGAGGTAAACACAATATGCATATGAAGAGAGTGAGTGCTAGTTCTGTGCATGTGCAAACATATAGCTCTCCCATCACGGCATGCCCTCCACCCACATAGATCATATGGATGTGCTAAGTCTCGCTCACTGGTGAGTCGCTCACTCACAGAATATCGCTGGGGAAGCTGACCGCACCCCTGCGCGTTGGCAACATTATTAGCAGATAATGGGCTCACAGTGGAGACACATTTTGTGCTTTAACTAAATGGATGTGTCTGTCCATTATGTACGTGTGCTTTAGGTGTGGAGGCGTAATGCTCTCCCCTCTCTGTCCCCTACATGTTCACCATTAGCTGCATCATTCCAAGGGTAGGAATAGAATGGGTTAGGGGATGAACACTGCCACCCCATTAATGGTCACACAATCGACACAAGTTCCACATACTGTAGCATTGTTCAGGGGTTAATGGGATGCTCCCTATATTATTTCAAGACATGTGAGACCAAGCCATGTTGCAGGGTAGTATGCATGGCACACAGGGTAGTATGCATGGCACACCGGGTAGTATGCATGGCACACAGGGTAGTATGCATGTTACAGGGTAGTATGCATGGCACACAGGGTAGTATTCATGGCACACAGGGTAGTATGCATGGCACACAGGGTAGTATGCATGGCACACAGGGTAGTATGCATGTAGCAGGGTAGTATGCATGTTACAGGGTAGTATGCATGTTACAGGGTAGTATGCATGTTGCAGGGTAGTATGCATGTTACAGGGTAGTATGCATGTAGCAGGGTAGTATGCATGTTACAGGGTAGTATGCATGTAGCAGGGTAGTATGCATGTTACAGGGTAGTATGCATGTTGCAGGGTAGTATGCATGTTGCAGGGTAGTATGGCTTTTTATGGCACACATTTTTGGAGGGATAGAGGGAGGAGGCGCAACACATACTGAATTCTAATTCACATTATTTCTGTAAATTTGAGTGTGTTGAAGTTGGTAGTCAATGCCATTTTTGAAAGATGCTTGACATTGCATCAGCTGGCAACATTAGGATAATGTCAATATGCGTCATTTGAAAAATTCAAAGGGCTCATTAATAATTGAAAATAAAATATGGATATTCACGTTAGAGAATTCAATTTCATCAGATTCCACATGAAAGTGTTTCAAATCGACACAGCTAATTTACCTTTCACAGTTTTTATTAGCTTGCGCAGAATAGAGGCTCTCATAGGTTTGCCTTCCCACCATTGTGCATCAAAGATTCTGTGCATATCTGTGCATACTTTGTATTCAGTGTGTCTTATGTGGTGTAGTGTGAGTGTATATCTACATGACTCCCTATGGAATTAACATTACTTTTTTATTAAACATTCATTAAAGTTGTTGTGTGATGTGGCAGAATTCATTTATACTCACAGAGCATACTTCCATTTATTAGTGTTTGCCACCTTTCAAAACAGCAAGGCTTCATGGAGATGAACACTGCGTGGGTAGAAGCCTTGACTGTGTCTCAAATCACGTACTTCTGCACTTACAATACCTAATTTGAGTTCATGAGGGTGTTCACACTGACAATTCCAACGACACGAAGGGCGCTGCAAGTTCCCGGATGGTGCACTCATAACGGTCAAAAAGCTGAGTGTGCAACGCTGGACACTTTTCGCCCTTAACGGACGCCAGCTTGGCCAAATAGCGGAAGGGGAGGGAGCGTTTTCAAACTCGAGGAAATCGCGGTTGAGAAAGCTGAAGCAGCAGCAGTGGAAAACAGACTTTACGGAGGTACAAGCAAGTTATAACATAAACGGTTCATGTTTTGACACAGTATGACCATGTCACTGTCGAGTTGAGGACGCCAATAAAGTTATGTTAAAATGTTTGCGATCGTCATTTCCGTGAAGTGCACGGAGTTAGTGTTTGATATGAGACAATACTATTTTGTTAAAATTTGCGCACTCCGCCAGTAAGCACAAAGTGCACATAGTGTACTACACGAAAGTGTACTCACGTAAGTACACCAATTGAGACAGACTCCTTGTTTGACCTTTGAAATAGATGTAAGTATAGGCATAGAACTGACAACCACCTGGCCTGCAAGTAACTGACTTTAGTGAGTCATACACATGAGCATACTTGCGGCTTACAGCATACTTTTTGTCCTCACAGTATGTTATATTAACCACAACAAACAGCATATACATTAGATAATATGTATGTATTGTACAAAACGTCAATGGTCAAAGTCATTAAAAAACCTTTCCATAAGCAAAAAATATAACTCATCTAGACAACAAAAATAAAAACTATAGCCTCTGTCAAAGTTGTATGTGATTTCATTTTGTGAGGTTGAGGAATGCATAGGAGTAAACAAGTCTGGGGCCAGCCATGACCACAGCAAATCCATTCCCCCTGGAATCTGAGCAACATTGCTGGCTACACAAATACTTCTTCAAAGCAGCTTACATTAATTAAAAAGACATTACAGCCCGCACAAGTGCGATTGGCCAAGGAGAGGCTGCGTATGTGTGCTGTGCCCGTGGCTAATAAAATGGACTGATTATGTAAGCCGTCACGGAGCTGGCCTTTTCCACTGGGGTCTCGGCGAGAGGGAGGTCCTCCCCCACAGACACCAGAGGGCAATCACGTCAATAATGTGTCAGCCGTTAGCCTCCAGGTTACACTCCACATTAATACTGTATTAATCAAGAGGGAGTTCACTCTTACTGTGATTTAAAAACTACACCTCACACTTGGATGGATACACTACTGTCTCTGCACACACACACACACACACACACAGACACTCACACTCACATATCTTAAGGCATTAACAGTAGAGACTCAGTGATTGGCCTGATTTCCACTGTATGTCGTCTGCATTGATATCGTGGCCCTTTCTGCAGCTCATCATGTGGCACCGTTGCCTGGTGTAAACAATCCATCGGTATTCAGGGGCCCTGACACGACATCCAGCATCTGCTCTCCTGGCAGAGGCGCTGATTGTTCAAAGTGCAATGGCGCACGGCCCTCTGGGACTTACGGCTGTACCTGGCCCGGATCCTTTCCTCTCTCACTCTTTGGTCCTTCATCGCCAGCTGACATCTCTATCCCCGAGGCAGACGAAAAGGCCCAGAAGGCATTTAAAATGGCCCTTTGATCACTCCAACAGATTTGCAGTGAGAAGAGAAGGGCCTGGGAAAAAAGAGACTATCCACTAGTCTTTTACAACAGGAGAGTTACACAGAGCACGTTGCAGCAGTGGAATAGTTACGACACTCACAGGATATTTGGAGGGGTTATCTTTCACTGCTTGTTACAGACGCAGCTTTACCACAACCTTGAAGTGGATGTGCTTTTGTTTGCTTGCTTTCTTTGTGCATTTGTGTTCTTTTTTTTTTCTTTCTCATTGTATTTGTATGTACCTCTTTTCAACTAGAGTGTAGAGGCAGAGGCTTTTTTGTTAGTATTGTAGTGTTACAACATCAGGCACGACTGATCATTATTAAGACTAGAACCTTGGTTATACTGTATAGTGTTATAAAACGGATAGTTCCAGTCCTTGATTATGATTGGTTGAATCACGTTCGATGACGTATATTTTCCCGATATAGCACGGCTGAGACTGCATTTCGTTCTATATTAATGCGCTTAGAATGCATAACGGTAAACATTTTTGGGTGTTCTTCAAAGTTGCTGAGCAACAATTCCGATAAGAATCTACTAGCGGTGGACTCAGCGGAAGAATGAACATTTGTAGATGAAATAGCTTTTAAATTTCATGATTCATGATTTATCGCTTCGCTCGCTTTGTGCCTAACAACACCCCTCAGCTGTGCTATATTCACGATATAGAACAGCCTCTCGGGGCTTATTGCTTAATTCTACTATTAAGATGTTGTTTGTTTCCGTCCATAAAGGCAGATAATGAAGAAGGACATTTGAACAAATTGTCACATTGCCTGTTTTGTCACAATGACCTCCTACAGCATTCTTTCATTATATTCCATAAATAAAGGGACTAAAACAGCCACATAACTGCAGCATAAACTGTTTTTCACCAAATGGAGTAAATATTTAATAAACTGAAATAAACTTTCTCACAATTCTCAGATGATGTTTATTGATTGCTTGCAGTACATATTGTATGTACTGTTAAACGTCAAATATTTAATTTATAATTCATATTCAGTGTACAGTACATTAAGGCTACAGTGTGACATTGACATTGTGACGAGATGGTATTGTTATAATGTTACAATTACTTTATTCCCTTAATTAATTAAATACTATTTGCTAATATAGTATTTTATGAGTTTGTTCAAATTGATACACATTGTGTTATGCAGGCAAAAAAGGTAAAACAATGGAAAAAAAATTCTACACAGATGTCAGGGTTAACAGAGGTCTTTGTACACATGGGTTAGAGTTTTACTGGGACCATGTGCTCTGAAATAATTTATGCATCCCTCTTGCTATAAGTCACTTTGGATATCTTTATATAAAAAAAAGAGATTTTTCCCTGTTAAGTCAGGGCGGCCTAACGGCAGTTCTAAATCCTTTTATCTCTCCAAAACTGCTGAGACGCACAACTGCTCAGCAGAGGTACTGTAGGTCTTCTGTAGAGGGGAAGGGGATGTGTGTGTGTGTGTGGGGGGGGGACGACTTCTATCCTGTGCACGGCATGCAGTAATTTGAAAATGAGTAAAAGGTCACTGCTGAAATGAGGTCTGTCAGCGCCTGACGGACGGCTGAGAGAAAGGACTGGAGAAGAAAGAACTAAATTACACATTCATGCTGGAACTTGAGTGAAGCTGCACGCTGCTTGCCGCCCTAACTCCTGGAGGATGCTGCTCTCCAAAGATTGATTCCTCGCCTCTGTTGCAGGCGCTGTCGGCAGGCTCTTTATGATTTCGCTCGGTCCTCTCCCCGACTGTACGGTGTGGCGCCGTGGTTGCATCAGGAGCTCTTGTGCGCGTGACATTTTGCTGGAGATCTCACCCTCCAGGGCGAGGAACTCACAACACTGCGGGGCCACTAGGGGGGAGAGACGAGAGAATATACTTACAGAAAAAAAAATATCATTATCATTGATTTACCTAGGGACTCCCTCTGAGTGTGTGTGTGCTGAAAGAGAGGTAATTTCTGTGTATGTAGCTGAGGCAGGGAAAAAAAGAATGTGATTTGGACCCAAGTTATACCTCTGGGTCATTTATCACTTCAGCGCCTTTCTGCCTTGGATTCGGTACAGATGGCTGCATATTTCTAGTTTGTTCCACATGGCCCGCTGTGTCTCCTGAACAGGGCGGCAGAAAGAACTTATGATTTGGCTCGTGGAGAGACTATACTGGGGGCTGGTCAACTCGTTTATTTTCCATAAATAGGAATGGAGCCGGCGTGTCAGGCAGGGCCGACCTTCCCTCCTGGTCCACTGAACTCTGACCGTGTGGAGCTTCGCTCACATTCTTCATCTCTCTACCTCTGTCACCAGGCGGGTGGGTGCCGAGGTCATTTTCAAAGTTAGCAATCTTATCAAAAATGTAAGCTTGTCAACTACAGTGAGCTCTTTTTCTAAGGGAAAACTTGAGCCTTTTCCTGATGTTTTCTTTTTGTTATTATTATTATTTCATGTTTATTTCATGGCAATATTAAGTGATCAGCAAAGCAACACAACGGTTTGACAAGAGTCAGTCCATTATCAATGAGATTGTTCATGGTATGATTTAACTGCGTGACATGACTGTATTTAGGACCAATGCATCTTTGTTTATTTCAAAAAGACTGTTTGTTTATGGTGTTTGTTTGTTTGTGACAGTACTCAAGGACACAGGTCTCACAAATGCATCATGGGGGAGGCCCAGGAGGTTATGACTTTATCTGAGGTGTGACTGACTGTTCATTTTATGTTTCCATGGAAATGTGATGAAGGCAAAGAAACTAGTGTTTGCTATGTACCAGAAATATCCCAAAGAAGTGCTTATGGATTTTACAGGAATACATTTTAATAATGAAATAGTCCTTTGTCAGGCAAGGTTTTCACTGGCTGTCTGTGCCAGTATGTTCCCTCTTCTGTTGACATAGTCTTGCTTCATCCACCAGATTTCATGCTTACCTCCTGAACTGCTGTGACCAGTGGGAGAAAATTGCTCTTGGCCTTTTGTAGTGAACTTTGCCATGTTGGTTATTGTTTTCTTAGTTGCAAAATATATATTAACTAATTCCGACGGTCCAGGCACACAGACAAATGCAAGATACAAAGCTGGAACAGCAGAGTGTAATTATTCCACGATTTTACTAATAGGCTCTGCTCACAAAGAAGATAAGATAAAGTAATCCCTGTTGTATCTTCATCAGGAAGAATAAGCAAAGTTTCACCAAAGTACTGTACACTTAGCTCTTAATCAGTCACTGCGGAGGGCAAAAGTGAATAAAGTTAAGGCATTTGTGACCAGTCCGAGATGATTTCCCCTCTCCGCAACCAACATATTCTTTATCGTTATGTCAATTAAGAAATTAAGGTCAGCACTTAGGTTTTAGGACTTCAAGTGCACTTTTGCTGAAGTCTGACGATAGTCAAACACTGACTCACAGATTGCTCACAGTGTATGTAGATATATGAAGAGCCTGGTTGGTTGAAAAGCTTTTAGATCCTTAGCAACAGTCACCACCCAGGCTTTTGTACAAATTACCAGCCACTTCCCTGACTCCTGAAATGGATATGTGCTTCTTCGAGCAGCAGCAACATACATTTGGGGTAACAGGAATAGTCACCGCCTCAGGACAAGCAAGTTGCCTTTGTATAATGGCAGAAATAGTACCGATCATCTTTGTCTGCTGACCCTCAGTCCAAAGATATGATTTGATGGCAGATTTTAAAGGTTGAGAGAAGGTCAGAACAAATACTTTTCAAATGTAAAATCTAAAAGAGAAAAATGAAACAAAAGCTCCAGACGTTCATTCTTGTCTCGTTTGCTCCAACCTTAAAATAACCCTCTGTAACCTTGAGGGGGGGGAAACTTCAAAAGACGAAAACGTTTATAATTACCTTGCCGCAGGGTACGTATCACACAGCTGATTAATACTACCCACAAATGAAATTGTACTTATTGTATTCTTTGTGCCATGCGTTATTCGCCAGTTAGGCAAGCATGATAATTGTTTCTGAGAGACACCCAGCGAGGGGTGCAAAGGGCTATGGAGGGAGATGACCAAAATGAAAATGCTAACATCCACATTTCCCCACAGGCCTTTGTGAAAAAAAAACAGTTTAATTTTAATTCCGATAGAAAGCTGGCTGTTATAACAGGCAGCGTCTCTTTGTGCCTTTGCCCAGTTTAGGCGGTGTACAGACTTGGGGTGGATTGTGAGATTGTTTCAGGGATTCAGAGCTATTTCCTGTGGACACCAGAGACATCACCATGCATCACATTATCTCACTCTCCCCTCCATTTGGCCTTCTCTGCTTGATTTGTCGGGAAATGAGAGAAAGGGAGGGTTCGCTATAAACCAGGGCCAGCCTGCTCTGAACAAAGAAGCAAATGTGTCCAATGTTTTCTTTCTCTTTCTCTTTCTTTTTCTTCCTTTCCTTCACATTCTTCTTCGTGTTTGTATTTCTTCATCTTTTTTTCTACAGCTTCAGTTGTGAAAATGATCTAAATATGGTGACTTTGGTTTATAAATTAGCTTAACTACTTTGGGATGAATATTATCATTGCACCTCTTTATTGTTGATTTTCAAATTGAAAAAATAACTGTCCAGCTCATGTTTGGTCCCAAAATATTTGCTACGAAAGATCAAAAATGGCAATATAGCCTCTGTTTTATCACAGCAGTAGGGCTGCAAACATAATCAATCTGAACTCTGTTGAGGTCTAAACTATATCACCTGATCATTCTCACACATCACTTTGATTAGAAACAAAGCATATTGATCAGCTCAGATCATCTTCAGATAGAAGGCACAGGTGCAGTTCTGCCCATGTGTGCGTTCTTTAGAAAGCAAAAGAAAGCAGATATGCTGATCCACTGAAAGCACTATTCAATGCTCAAAAATGGAACAAGTTTACAAATCCCAGTTTTATAGATAATATTGTGTGAATAGTGATGTTTGCACCAATATTATGTTCTTTTTTTTTGGTATTGCATTTCAGTAAAAAGACAAAAGCACATATTTACAGGCCTCTGCTGCACACTTTGGCATTTCTTTTTTTCTGCGGTGGCACAGGCTGTGATGATCAATTTGATGTTGCATAAAGGTCACCTGATCTTTTTCAAACAAATTGAAGACTCCGATTAATATTTTATACATGCATTGATTCTCTTTGACCTTTGCATTGTACAACAGGTCAATTATCTTATGGGGAAAAATAGCAAATGAAAGTGTTCCCACCACCCCTGTTGCCGTGCCTAGATTGCTTTAACCGAGGCATTCATCACAGATATTGGTGAGTGGCGAAAGCAAAGCAAGAATTCAATTTGGGGGAAGGAGACATCTTTCAGTGCGGTGACAGTGGGTTGTTTACTCCACGCTAATGTTGGCGTTTCTTGCATGCCGGAGAAATAATGAAGCCATGGGTCACAGGCGGAGCCATGCATGCTGGCGCTGCCACTGCTGCTTTCTGCACAGCACAGAGCTCAGCTGTCACCAGGCACATGAGCGGGAACCACAGGCAGAGGCAACTCGCTACAAGTTCAACAAAGAGATCACAGGTCAGTGACATTAAAGCAACGCTACCCAATCAAGTACACGGAGCCAAATAACAAATGATAGGCTGTGTGTGTTTGTGGATGCTTCTAATTACTCAAGTTTTGTGTGTGTGTGTGTGTGTGTGTGTGTGTGTGTGTGTGTGTGTGTGTGTGTGAACATATTATATATTCAAGAACAGCAGTTTGTCCATTACTGGATTAATTGTCAATATGTTCAATGCATATACAGCAAGATACTCTTCTTTGTTACACCTGCATATCTGTATTTAGTAACTGCATATCTGTATTTAGTAGGTTTTTCATAAATCTCAAGTAAGTAGTCTATCCCATTAAGTGCAAAGATCATAATCAAAACAGGGATTTTGCTCAATTAAGTTTGTTCAGTTTCCGTGGGTACCTTAAAGTTTCCAAAGTGCTTAGATGTCTCAGAGGACCTAAATGGTGTTTTCCCAGATGCACACACACAGGGGAAAAAACCTCATCTGATTAATTACCAGAATCTGTAAAGGAATCTACAAGTAATTAGTTTGATTTTAAATATTTAATCCATCATTGACAGCCTCTGATGATTTCATATTTTGTCTACAAGCAGCTGATTAAACAGCAACATTTGTTGTTATTTTGATAGTCTTTAGATGTTTATAAGGATGTGGGGTGTTTTTTTTTTTTAACATACTGTCATTTGAATACAAAGTCTTGTTTTATGACCATAACTCCAAAGTACAGAGATGCTCACCATGAATGTAATAGCAAAGGACCCTAGAACTGCCTTTACTCTGATTTATAATCCATATCTGTGATGCAAATAGCAATTCCTTCCAGTTATCCTGGAATTCCTGCAGTGCATCTACATGTACATATATGCCATGTGTGTTGCACTTCCAAACTAGGGGCCTATGACTGGCAGAGCAATGCACTTCATATCCCAAGCAACACTGTCACACTGGGGGGAAAAAAACTTTCCTGATGACAGAATAATAAGGCTGATGCTGGTCCCAATATGGTTTTAATCAGCATTTTAGTCTCTGTCACTGTAACAACAGCAGTGCCTCAGCAGTGCCTTAACTCTTGCTGGATGCTGATTTAACGGACAGATATGAGCAGTGGTGGACATTACTTGAGTACATTTACTCAATTACTGTACTTAAGTCGCTTTTTCATGTATCTGTACTTTACTCGAGTATTTCAATGTTGTTAAACTTTTTACTTTTACTCCAGTACATTTTGAGGCCAAATATCTTACTTTTTACTCCACTACATTTTGTGACAGCTGAAGTACAGCTGAAGTTCCTTTTGGAAAAAAGACTGTCCAAATACATGTGTACTTACATGTATATTTTCTATTAAGTGAGCTAGGCTTTAAATAATGATCTTGCCTAAGCTATGTTATTGTCATATCCACTATTTACTGTACCATGTTGACCCCTTTTCACAATATTGATGTTACCATAACTAGCCTCTTGACGCCATCGAGCAAATGATAGACAAATTATTAGCTGATTTTGTCCTTGAATGGAGGAGAAAGGCTCAATGAATGCCTATGTCTGTGCCGAATCATTTCAACAATAGTAAATGGAACTGTATTAGTTAAATACATTTCAGGACTTTTACTTTCGATACTTAAGTACATTTGAAGGCAAGTACTTTTGTACTTCCACTCAAGTGGAAATGTAAAAGGAGGACTTTTACTTTTACTGGAGTAACATTTGACCTGTGTATCTCTACTTTCACTCAAGTACAGGATTTGTGTACTTTGTCCACCACTGGATATGAGCAGAGACAATGTAAGATGTCTTATTCCTCGTGTATACTGGGAGCGAGCGTCTCCATTTGATGGTTCTGTGCCCTTCCCTCTCCTTCTCATGTTCCACTGGGTGGTTCCAAGCCGAGGCATAGTGAGATCTCCACCACACCCCCCTTCCCTCTCTTTCCCATGTTTCACTGGGTGGTTCCAAGCCGAGGCGTAGTGAGATCTCCACCACACCCCCCTTCCCTCTCCTTCCCATGTTCCACTGGGTGGTTCCAAGCCGAGGCGTAGTGAGATCTCCACCACACCCCTCTTCCCTCTCCTTCCCATGTTCCACTGGGTGGTTCCAAGCCGAGGCGTAGTGAGATCTCCACCACACCCCCCTTCCCTCCCCTTCCCATGTTCCACTGGGTGGTTCCAAGCCGAGGCGTAGTGAGATCTCCACCACACCCCTCTTCCCTCCCCTTCCCATGTTCCACTGGGTGGTTCCAAGCTGAGGCGTAGTGAGATCTCCACCACACCCCTCTTCTCGCTGCGCTAAAAAGTCTCAGTAGTGACACTCTTCAGGAAACGGAAAAAAACACTCCCATAGGGCAACTTTAGATTGTGTTTCCAGGCCTTTCATAGCCTTTTCAGAGGCCTGGTAACAGCCTGCTAACGTGGGTAATGGTGTTAGTATTGCTGCCACCTCCCGCCAGGCTTCTCCCCGCCTCGTATTCAGTCATTTCAATGTTAAATGTAGAAAGTGCTCGGAGGACGGCTGGCTGATGGGGAGGTGATGACGGAGGAAGGGCGGTGAGCAGCGAGCTGCGACACCAGACGCAGGTAACTTCTCCAACTTGAACATATACCTTCTTTGAAGCTGATGAAATTCTTAGTCACACCACATCAAAACTGCACCCGAGATGCACTCTACTTTGCTACACTATGGCGGCTGGGTATTACTGTGTCAGGCACTTACTGCTGGGGAGTTCTGACGTACAGTACACTTTTCAATTCTGAAAATGCTAGAAGTTAAAGCTAGGGCCATGGCTCAGGAGAGCAGATGATCTAAATTAGGAGGTTAGCCGTAATTGATGACGCTTTTGGCGTTGGAGCAGCGTGGCTAATCTCTTTCTGTGTAGTGTCCTCAGTCAGGACCAGCTCGAGAACCACATCTGTTGAGATGTTTGGCTGTATAAAATGCCATGTACATCATCACAACACCAATGGCTTTATAATTATAACTCCAAAACTGAGTGGTGGTTTGATTGAATGGGAGAAAATTGCTGGCTGAAAAATGGCAGTCTGCCCTTGCTCCTTGCCTGCAGTGCTATGAAGTATTGATATGGCATCCATCTCTGCGGCAGCCCAATGGCTCGGCGCAGTACAGCGCAGCAAAGGTGCGGGAACGAAATGTGCTGCATGAGGGCGCTCCGGACACCATTGGCCCCCGCTAGTGCTTGCAACGGTGTCTGATAGAAAAGTTACATTGCTGGGGGAGAAGCTGTGGATATGTGTTAGCTGCTGAACACTGTGCATGTGTGTGTTTGTATGTGTCTTTGTCTGTGTGTGTGTGTGTGTGTGTGTGTGTGTGTGTGTGTGTATGTGTGTGTGTGTGTGTGTGTGTGTGTGTATGTGTGTGCGAGAGAGAGAAAGAGAGAGAGAGAGAGAGAGAGAGAGAGAAAGTTATATTTTGCCTTTAACTTTCAAGGTTATGCTGGATTTGCTCTGCGTGCAGAGCACTCCATAATGAGGCCCCGAATCTCAACAAGCGCCTCCGGTCGCCAGGACAGCCATCTGTAGCTTGCTCTCCCACACACCAAACATGTATGAGCCTGGCCTTGTTACCTGCGATAGGACACTTCCTCAAACCAAGCAGAAAATATAGTCTTTCGCTGGCACGGTTGAGGGCAGTGACTGTCATGCTCTGCTCAGCGCTGAAGGCTGTTCCCGACCCCTGGCTCCGCACAGGGCAGGCAATAATGCGCAGAGTTTATGGAGATCTTACCTCAGCTCACCCCAGCATGGTCTGACGCATGCTAAAAGGAAGTGTCCCCAAAATAATCCTTAAAATCTTGACCTGGCCACAGGGTCGAGTCCTGTGAGAAGAATGGTGATATCTCAGCATCTGCCAAGACTTGAGCTATTAAATGCCTGTATCATTCTCTCTTATCTCACATATGGACTTATTTATTTTGTATCTCTGGACTTATTTGTATCTCTGCCTCAAGGCAAGGCAAATTTATTTTCATGGCATAATTCATACACATGGGTAATTTAACATTCTTACATGCACATATGCACATGCAAAGAAGTGATTTACAAACTGCTTTTAACGATTAAAAAGAACATTGAAAATTAGAGATAAAAAGGTACCGTGCATTATAAAGAAACATGGAAAAATGAGAGGGATAAAAAGATAAAGGCTTTTGACAAATAAAAGATAAAAAGGAAGCAAAAAAAACAGAAAAAAGAAGACAGAAAAGCGAAATAAATAAAGTAAGTAAGTTTCCTTGGAGGACTGTGGAGCCATGACCAGGACATTAGCTCCTGCTTTCTTCCCAGTACTATCTCTTTGTGGTGTATATCTACTGCTCATGTGTGTACATACTGTATCCAAGCCTTGGGGCGCTTTAGTTTGGTTTGTGGGAGCTTTGCAGTGTTTAATGTGTGAGGTTTTGTGCTCCAGCGATCTGGTTTATATTTATGGTTCACAACAGAGCCAAAGTTTCTTGTTGTGGTGGTCATTTAAAGCATGCACAATAACAGCATGCAAACACAACATTAATGTTGCCCTGTTCAGTCACCTTAACTGTTACTTTCTAATAATAACATGGTATACACTAACTTGTTAACATTTGTATGCACAGGGTAAGGCTGATGCTCAGGCCCTGCTCAGGGTGTATCAGTGCACCAACTAGCCCAAGCTCACATGATGCACTCATCTACTCTCACTCATCTACTCTCACTCATCTACTCTCACTCTACTCTCACTCTACTCTCACTCATCTACTCTCACTCATCTACTCTCACTCATCTACTCTCACTCTACTCTCACTCATCTACTCTCACTCTCACTCTACTCTCACTCATCTACTCTCACTCATCTACTCTCACTCTACTCTCACTCATCTACTCTCACTCTCACTCTACTCTCACTCATCTACTCTCACTCTACTCTCACTCATCTACTCTCACTCATCTACTCTCACTCTACTCTCACTCTACTCTCACTCTACTTTCACTCATCTACTCTCACTCTACTCTCACTCTACTCTCACTCATCTACTCTCACTCATCTACTCTCACTCTACTCTCACTCTACTCTCACTCATCTACTCTCACTCTCACTCTACTCTCACTCATCTACTCTCACTCTACTCTCACTCTACTCTCACTCATCTACTCTCACTCATCTACTCTCACTCTACTCTCACTCTACTCTCACTCTACTCTCACTCATCTACTCTCACTCTCACTCTACTCTCACTCATCTACTCTCACTCTACTCTCACTCATCTACTCTCACTTATCTACTCTCACTCATCTACTCTCACTCATCTACTCTCACTCATCTACTCTCACTCTACTCTCACTCATCTACTCTCACTCTACTCTCACTCATCTACTCTCACTCATCTACTCTCACTCTACTCTCACTCTACTCTCACTCATCTACTCTCACTCATCTACTCTCACTCTACTCTCACTCTACTCTCACTCATCTACTCTCACTCATCTACTCTCACTCTACTCTCACTTATCTACTCTCACTCTACTCTCACTCATCTACTCTCACTCATCTACTCTCACTCATCTACTCTCACTCTACTCTCACTCATCTACTCTCACTCATCTACTCTCACTCTACTCTCACTCATCTACTCTCACTCTACTCTCACTCTACTCTCACTCATCTACTCTCACTCATCTACTCTCACTCTACTCTCACTCTACTCTCACTCTACTCTCACTCTACTCTCACTCATCTACTCTCACTCATCTACTCTCACTCTACTCTCACTCTACTCTCACTCTACTCTCACTCATCTACTCTCACTCATCTACTCTCACTCTCACTCTACTCTCACTCTACTCTCACTCTACTCTCACTCTACTCTCACTCATCTACTCTCACTCATCTACTCTCACTCTCACTCTACTCTCACTCTACTCTCACTCTACTCTCACTCATCTACTCTCACTCATCTACTCTCACTCTACTCTCACTCATCTACTCTCACCTATTTAGTCATCTATTTATGCATCATCAGCTAGAAGCACAGGTGTGTGTTTAGTTGGAACATACCAATTACTGTAGAGATAAGCAATCACCTAATTAACCCTGCCAAAATGTATAGTGTTTTTTCCTGGCAAAAATGTATGTATAGAATCTGTATAATTTTATACAAAATTGTATTCATTATACAAAAACGATTTAATTGTGATCGTAGTGTCTCTGGCATTCACACATTTGGGATTATGAGGAAAAGTTATTTTTAAGCATGCAATGTACCAAATTGTATGCAAATCAACTCAGTTACAGTAGTAACAACATTAACAGTATGGTCTTGCATAGCAGTACATATAAATTAGGTATGGTGGAATGTTTTGATCTACAGGCAAAATATAATCTGTTTTCTTAGAATAATAGCTCCCTTGTCTATTATCTGCAGAATAAAACAGCCTTTATTAAGAAAGAGGACAACTGTGTTTGGACAAACTGAAGACATATGGCATTGATTGTCTTCATCTGGCCAGCACCATATCTTGTCTGGGAAGACAAGATGCCATTAGTCTTTTTAAAGAATAGTCAACACTGCATTGTGCTGATGCTAGCAGTCATTGTTGTTGTTGTTTCTTAGAGAGAGAGGGACAGAGAGAGAGAGAGAGTGTGTGTGTGTGTGTGTGTGTGCATCTCTTTGTTACAGATCAGGGGAGGTTGAAGATGCCAGTGGGGAGAAAAGACAGGCGAACAATGCAGAGTGGACAAAATGACAGAGGATCTGGCCAAACTGTCTGCCCCGTGTGCAGTCCCTGCCAAGCGTCAGCCTGTTGTTAATTACACTCCAGAGTAACTTGTTTGCTCCATCTACTGGTGAAGTTTAAGAAAAAATCACACCGTTCAAATTAAATTAATCATGATCACATCTAACAGTGAGTATAGTGCTTTGGAAGCAGTGGCATAGTATTTTGTCTGACATAGCACTCAATCTATGATTTTGGATGGGTTTTACAGTATGAGCTGGTCTGAGCAGTTTCCAGGTAGGCCACGTACTGTATGCATGTTTCCGTACAGTCATTTAAAGCCTAACCTCATTCTCTCTAAATGGATTTCCTCAGCCTATTTCTTCCCTGGTACAATAGCATCCCTTTCAACACACACACATACACACACACACACACACACACACACGCACACACACGCGCACACTGAGACACAGACACACACACACCACACACGCACACACACACACGCACACACACACTCACACACACACACACACACTCGCATACACACACAGACACGCACACACACACACGCACACACACTCACATACACACACACACACACACACACACACACATTTTAACCATTTATTTATGTCCACATGAAGAAAATGATACAGGGACACAAATATTAAGGATGCAGTACAATACATATGCAAACCCATGGACCAGTGTAGCATGCACCAGGTCTTCACAATAACACTTAACTTAAGTGATATATAACTTAAAAATCACAATACTCAGTTCTTAAGGATATAAGTAGCAACGTCTCCGCCATATGTGATAGCAGAGATGGCACAGTACTTTGCAAGCTGTGTAGCTCCCTTTGGCAAAAGTAGTTGCAGCCCTCTTACTACCAACCTGTGTGTGTCCTAGGCTACCAAATATGAATACGAGTAGTCTGCACCTATAGCCTACATGTAGCTCTGAGATGGTGTTCATGAGTGGACACACACACACATACCTATAGCCTAGCTCTGAGATGGTGTTTAGGAGTGGTTGGTATTTACCTTGGTGCAGAAAGCCTCCTCCATGCTAGAATCAAAGGTGCAGCCTACCTCCAAAATGTCCACCTCACTGGACTCCTCATTGATGATAACAACATCTGGTGTATTGGCAACCAGGTGTGAGAAAGTGTTAGAGTTACTATTACAGTGCTGAAACATGGATGGTTTTACCTGAGAATGTTTGTACATTTTTACTGAGGGTGGAAAATGGTTTGATATGTCTTTCACTATGAGGTCTACTATTCTGTCATGAAGTGCTATGTACATTCATTTGTAGGCATGGCAGCCATTTAGGATGTGTGACAGTGTTTCAGTGATATGTTCTGAGGTGTGATGCAAGCAATGAGGTACCTGAGTTGTGGGAAACCAGATGGAGAGGTTGAGTCTAGTAGGGAGGACTTGTAATCTGGCTTTAACTGTAAATGTGAGAATGTCCTCATTGAGTGCAGTGTTGTTGAGAAATGAGTGAGACACAGCGTGATCAGCAAAGGGAAGACATGCAAGTTTTCCCTGAAGTTTCAGTCCAGTCCAGTGTTGTTGTTGATGTTGGTGTAAGTCCATAAGAGTTCGCCGGCCCCCTGCAGATGTAAGCAGATGGCTGTGACCACCATATGTAGCTGTTGCCTTGACGGCAGTGAGAGGGTCATTTATAATGTCCTCCTAGACCATCACAGTCCCAGAGTTAGACCGCACCCACTCCAGTGACACTCCTGTTTGGGTGCAAAGGTCATTCAGATCTGGCCAGTCTGACCAGACCCCAAAACCAGCAGAGTGTGTATCAAGTTTTCCGCTGTTTTTCCTTTTGAATCCTAGGAAGTGGGGATCCGACTCCCTGGCCAAAGGGACCTTGCGTCTTCTTAGGTCCAGGAACAGGGAGGATCGAGCCAGCTCCCTAACATCCTTGTCGTCGCTGTTCAGCATGGTCAGAAGATGTGAAATCCGCATGCTGGTGTAGATCCACTCTATGTTTGGTACCTCCAGCCCCCCTTCCCACTGGGGATGAAAGATAATGTCACAGGTGCTGTGTGTGTTAAGTACAAACCATTTTCGCACTAAGCTCACTGTTTTGTTGTTCATTTCGCTTAGAACTTTCTGCTGGATGTGAATGTTGGAGAACAGATGTTGCACTTTTGACAGTGCTACCTGTCTGATAGCCTCCAACTTCAGAAGCAGTGGGCAACTGTCGATCAAGTCCAACCTGGATGTAAACTCGGACAAGATGATGTTTACTTGCTCCTTCCATTCTCCTGCAATGTTAATTTTGTGTCCAATGTCACACACACACACACACACATACACACACACACACACACACACACACACACATTTCCTATGACTTGTAGTTGTGCAACTTCAGAATAGGCGGCTACTGTTATTCATTACAGTGACTCTCCCGGCATCTTGAACTTAGTAATGAATAACAGTAGGACAGGGACACAAGAGCCCAGGCCTCACTGGACGACAGGTCAACAGGCCAGCTGCTCTACATAAACAAGGCCTCACTGGACGACAGGTCAACAGGCCAGCTGCTCTACATAAACCAGTGAACAAAATTGAAAGTGAATACGGATGGAATATGGATGCCTGCTCAATGAAAGATTCAAATCTATGTGAATACGGTGCTTAGTTGTCCTCATTGGATACCTACTGCATGGTGCATGTTGCTTGTCAGCTTGTACAATGGCGTATGATGGAGGGTTTGAGAGGGCAATGGATAGTGAAGAGTGCAGAGTGCTATATATATATATATATATATATATATATGTAAGGGATAATGCCCGACTAGGTGTCCAGTATCAGTAATAAATGGACGACGTGGAGGCGTGAACCGTCCGACGCGAAGTCCATTTATTTCTGATAATGGACGCATCGAAGGGCATTATCCCGTTTATACCATGGTCACTTACGAAATAAATAAATATGAAATCAATTATTAATACTAAATGAGTTTTAGAGCTAAAATCGTTAGTTTTTTCAGCTGTTTATCGCAACGCTGTGGAATGTTGATAAGTCACTGCTGAGCGGACTAACTCAGGCAATGTCAAGCAACGTCATAATCATTTTATAGGTGTAGTATATCACTTTTTAAACGACACCCTTTTCAACCTAGACCATGGTATATATATATATATATATATATATATATATATATATATATAAAAATGCAGGAACGAGTGAAGACAAAGAGAAAGGATTTCCTTTAAAATAGTGTGGATGCAATGGAGTTAAAAGATCACAGCTCCGATTTGATTTATTTATTCAGTTAAAATGTTAGCTCTGTAAATCGGCTTGCAGGATGTACAGACACACACACACACACACACACACAGTGGGAGGATGTGAAAGACTCCCATCCCCGTGAAGAAAACAAATTGCCTTCTTTTGGGGATCTGGGTGAGTTTGGGGGAAGCCGCATGGATCAAACCCGTAAAGGACGTGTAATGAGTTACATGCTTGTGAAATCATAAACAGGATGGAAGAGCCGTGAGGCGAGCCCACAAACGATTGCAGGCGCTCCCTTGCTTGCCTGTGCATCTTGCGCTGCGGCATCTTAGCGTGCTAGGCTGGGCACTACTCCCCAGATGAATTGCGTACATGCCATGCTTTCACTGTTCCTCCTGCCAGAGGAGTTTGCTGCGCTTCACTTCTTTTTTCATGTCTTTTTTTTTACTCTGTCTCACTTTTTCACACACACACACACTTTTTTTATTTCTTTTTTAACTTCAATCCGACATCTCTGCCAGTTAACCAGCCGCATCCACCCCCCCTCCCTCCTCTCTCTCTCTCCCTCCCTCTCTCTCTCTCTTCTATGTTCACCTGAAGCAAAAGACATTGATCACCATCATATGCCTGAAGGCTGTTATCTCCATGCTTTACAAAACAGTTGAGTGTGCCAGGGCGAAAAGTCCTCCTGTGGTGAAACGCTTGAGGTTTTGGGGAGTGGGAGGCCTGGCTGGCTGGCTGGCGGCTGGCTGCTGGCTGGCAGGGTGGGTGGGTGGGTGGATGGATGGATGGAGGGTGGAGGGTGGAGGGGGTGGGGAGTGGGGTGAAAACAGACAGTCAGAATGTGCACCAGAAAGCCAGAGGGGTAGATCCGTAATGTAATTCATTCATCATCCGAGGAAATGCAGCCACCTCACTGTCATTTAGAGAATGATATTAACATGGTAATTAGAGACAACATGTGCGGCATGGTGCACTAATGGAGTTGGTTTTATCTTGTTATTAGCCATTCAATTAATGGGGAGCCAGCGATGCACCATTGGAGTGTGTGTGTGTGTGTGTGTGGGGGGGGGGGGCACAGCTGAGCCTATCACCCAAGAGCAAAGCTATACACACACACACACACACACACACACACACATACACACACACACACACACACACACACAGGAGCAGTGTAATCACGTTCCTCCTAAAGTCCTTACAGCTCACTGTTGGCTAAGAGCGTATGGAGCGTGGTCGGGATATTGGGTCTCAGCGCCGGCGGTCATCTATCACTGCCAGGCTCCTGTCCAGGAGTCAGGTGTCTAATTCTGCCCGGAGCCGTGCCGTGTGTGTGTGTGTGTGTGTGTCAGAATGGTCTGTGCTTGGGGAGAGTGGTCTTTATAAGTGCAATGTCATGGCCAGGCAAGAAGCACGGAACGGCCTCTATAGACATCTGAAGACCCACAGGTAGACGACTCTATGGAGGAACAGCCATAGTCATCGTGAGTGACCGCCAGTGATGATAGTAATGGCATGTTAGGCTTTATTAACATAAAAAACATAGCTACAACTGTTGCATATGTGGTCAATGTTAATTCCACACGTGGGGAGATGGTTTGGAGTCAACTGGTTAGCAGCGAAATATCCAAGAAATGTCCACAAGTGTTTTAAAGAAATAAAAATAAAACATAGATGGGTGTTGATATTTATAACAGAGGCACTTTGTCATCCATATCTCAAATGAAGAGCTGTGTTTTATCACCAGCAGAGTCTCTGCCAGGTCCATTTTAGCACGAGCCAAGTTTACAGTCATGTTAAATGTCATTTTTATGAAGCTCCCCGCAAGGCTGCTGACTATTCCGAGCACGCTATCTGAATCCCAATGTCTCAATACTGGCGCCGCACGTTTACCAGGCACTGATCAATCCACTGGCAGGAACTGACAGCCAACTGGCTTTGTGCATTGGAGTGGAAGAGGGAGGAGGCCCAAGCTATACGGCTGCACTTTCCATCTTTATAGTGGCAGCGGCCTGTCAGCCAACGTATTTGCTTTGCTTGCCAGATCCAAAACCTGTGTCTTTTAACGTGTGCGTTGTCTGTGTGTTGTGAGTTGTTTGTCTGCGAGCATCTTTCCGACCTGAAACTCAAAACGTTTCTCGGCGATCCAAACA
>NW_027468837.1:39164281-39346781 GCF_046254945.1 Alosa pseudoharengus
ATAGTCCCGTTTGGAGATAACCATGGCCTGCACAAGAAGTTGTGTGGAATCTTGTATCAGATAAGATCTGATCTTTCTAATGTTGTAAAGGACAAACCAACATGCAATTCAGGCTACATGCGCAAAGAAATTAAGTTGGTCATCAATTATGACGCCAAAGTTACGCGCCAATCTAGTCGTGGTCAGTGAAGAGGAAACAGAGGTTTTTAGCTGAAAACACCAAAAGCTCCGTTTTTGAGAGATTAAGTTGAAGGTGTTGGTCTGTCATCCAGGCATGCAGAAATCTGATGGGAGTCCTCAGGTGGTAAAGACCGGTAAACTCGTCCCCATACAGTAGCACTGATAGTCAAATCCATGGGAGCAAATTGTCTCACCCAAGGAAGTGGTGTAAATAGTGTCCTAATGCTGATCCTTAAGGCACACCTGTGGTGAGGTCATGATACTTTGATACAAGACACACTGAAAGAACGGTAGGATTCAAACCAGTCAAGATCTTTCCCAGAAATTCCCAGTTCAGACAGTGTAGAAATGAGAATGTCATGGTTTACAGTATCAAAGGCTGCAGGTAAGTCTAGTAGAATTAATACTGATGACAGAGCAGACTCTTGATTTGAGGTGCTACTGTTTTACAGGTTTGAGTCCGGGCGTGTGCAGGGCTGAACCACACAGGTTAAACACAACATAGGTTACATTAGCTACTCTCAAGGCTTCAGTCACAGACAGAGCAATTTTAGTAGAATGACCACTCTTGAAACCAGACTGCATACGGTCTAGCAGGTTGTTCTGATACAGGAAGTCATAGACTTGCTTGAAGAACACTTCCTCCAAAGCCAACAAGAAAGAAAGAAGGGAGACAGGTCTGTTGTTCTTCATCAATTGTATGAAGTGTACTTTTTGTTAGCAATGACTTAATCCTTGCCTGTTTAAAAGAAGGAACATGTTGGATGACTTCGCAGAAGCAGTAGAAACCTCTTCTTCGTCAAGGGGAGAGAAAGAGTCCAACAATTCACACGGCAAAGCTCTCCTAATGGGCTCATCAAACTGAGCACTTTCTGCAACTTTCAGTGAAAATGTTGCAAAGTCATCTGCTGACAGTGAAGTAGCTGAGTAACTGGTGGAGGATTGAGAAGAAACATGAAAGTTGAAAAAAGTTTTCTACTGTCAGCTGCGCTCTCAATCTTGCTCTGATAGAATGTCTTTTTTGCAAGTGTAACAGTGAATGAAAAAGGTGATAGCAAAGACTGGTAGTTATAAATATCATTTCCATCTCTGGATTTACGTCATTTTCTCTCAGCAGCTCTAAGTATTACTATTATTATTAATATAATAATATAATAATAGTAACACTACTTATGGAACTATCTTGTTTCTTATATCAATTAGCATTTGTCAAAATGTGTTTAATAGGGAAAAAAACCTCTTGCTTAGCCAAAAGTGTAGCCCCAAAAATTTGTCATTTTGGGGATATTATTGAATTTATATTAAGTTTGTCTAATGGCATATGTTTTAATCTGTTTAATTTATTTTAACTGTATTTTAACCTGTAAGAGGTTTATGTTTGAAGGAAATTTGATGATTTCTGATATTTGACAAATATCTGACAAAATTATAATTTTTAATAATTTAAAATTGTTAGAAAAATACTTAGGGTTTTTAAATCATCAGTTAACCTCTGTTAAATATGTATTTGATAGAAAAGGACAGTTATTTGCTAAAATGACACTGTTTTTACCAGAAATGTCCCCATAGCATAGCAAAAAAATTGTAAAAATGTGCCATTTTGGACAAAATTCAACATGCCCCAAGTTTTAATCTGTTCCAATAGGGATTCTGACCAGGAATCCATGGAGAAAACTTTGACCAAAAAATAGGCCTAATGTTTCCTGCAGATGACCTGTCTAAATGTGGCAACCCTAACAACAGTCAATAATGTGACCCGATTTACAGTAAAGTGGTTTTCACCCCTTTGGACACTCTTGATTTCATCCTTGAAATATTCACGGGGGTTTGCTAACCATTTTACTGCAGTGTCTAGCCGGTGGTAGCATCCAGCTTGGGCTATCAGCTAGATAGCTAGTTCTAAGTACTTAAAGGAACACGCCACCCAATGTCAGTAGTAATATATGTTCTTACCTTAACTTTCACAAGTTGAGTCATACCTCTCCCGTGTCCGTACGGCTGGACTGTGTTAGCATGTTGCTATGCTAGCGGGCTTTGACGGCAACTAAGCGTAGAAGTAATCAAAAACATCCACGTTTTACCGACTTAAATATAGTTGCACGAGTAGTTGATAGAAATGCTACGGCCACGCAACATGAAACGTGGCGATTTTCCAAGCGAATAAACCGGAGAACTACAATGTGTGGCGCAATAGCACTTGGGAGTACTTCGACCTAGCGTAGTAGTATTGTTAACACCTAATTGTAGATCCTATCCACCATAGAGTTTAGAATCCATGCTGGATCGACCCTCAGCCTCTCCCTCCCCTCTGAGCGAGAGAGAGGCACACACACTAGAGATGCGCTGATGGGCTATTATTTCAACCATAACTGCATAGCAAAACTTATCATCCATCAGCCATCCATCAACACCAAAGTTTTTTGACCAATTTTCGAAACGGCACCCGCCCACCATCCGCTGGTTGTTTTAATGTAGGGGGTGATGCAGCGCTGCTGACGTGAGGCTAGAAAGCCCTTGCCTGTTCTAGGAAGACTGATCCAATGCAGCAAATATATTAAAAGGCTAAAGTCGTACATTGGCTATGTTGTAGCCTATCCCCAGAATATAAGCAGCAAACTCAGTCTCTGTCTCCAAAACAGTCTCCAAATAAAACGCACATCGGCCTGTTGCCTATATGCCAGCTTGTGACAATATATCGTCCAAAATGCTTGATTGCATTGCATTCTCCACATTTTTAGCTACATTTTCATGTACCACATCAGCATTTTTGTTCAGTAAATCTTTTGTAAATTGCTTTAAAATGAATTGCGCTGTCTGTCTGAAAAAGACGCGCTCGTGCAGTCAAAATGAATGGGAGTCTTCAGAACAGGCTTTCAGTCACCCTGACATAACAGTGTGTAAAGTAGCCTATAATGTGAATGACTTGTTATTTTATCAAGGATTTCTTTCTTTTTGCAAAAAATAAAGTACAATAGGCATTAATTAGTAGGCCAGGAGCATGTTGAAATTATGTGGCAAATTGCGTTTTTTATTACAATGATAAAATTGTAAAAGGACGTGACGAAGCAAGCCAGGCAATAGGCCTATAGGCCCGACGGTAATTGTAAAGCAATTTACAAAAGATTCACTGAACAAAAATGCTGATGTGGTACATGAAAATGTAGCTAAAAATGTGGAGAATGCAATGCAATCAAGCATTTTGGACGATATATTTTCACAAGCTGGCAGAAAAGGCAACAGGCCGATGTGCGTTTTATTTGGAGACTGACAGAAACTGAGTTTGCTGCTGATATTCTGGGGATAGACTACAACATAGCCAATGTACGACTTTAGCCTTTTAATATATTTGCTGCATTGGATCAGTCTTCCTAGAACAGGCAAGGGCTTTCTAGCCTCACGTCAGCAGCGCTGCATCACCCATATAGCCTATATATATAGGCCTATAGGGGAGAACCGGCACAATTGTAACACTTTTTTATTTTTCCAATTCAAACTCGATTTACACAAAGACGATAGACTTGAGAGTTGTGAAATTTGACCAGAACAGAGTCGTACATGTCTACTCCATGAAAGTTGAAACAGAATTTTAAAAAGATGTTATAGTTTGTCAATAATTTAACTTAACAGCCATAAAAAAGTGCGGTACAGTTGTAACAGTAGCGTCATGAATGTAACAGTGCTAAAATCGTGAATCCTATAACATATTTTAACACAAAACAGTGCTGGGTTAAACAAAGAGCATCTGTTTTCATATAAAATCAAGAAAAAAAGTCCAAATGTATGACTGTTAAAGCTAATTTATTGCATTATTGATTAGCCATTGCAGACCATATTACGGTGTTATAGCTCACAATAACCTTTAAATATGCTTATTTTGGCCATATCCACTTGATAAAACCAGTAAATATAGTTGATAAACTGCTTATTTCTTACATGTCTGAAGCATTTGGTCCAACAGTGATATTTCAAGTTGCTGTGTTAACTTTAATTGGGTGATGGCGGCACAAAAATCATAATCCATAACTCGCAATGAGAATGTTCGTGCATTCGCGATAAAATCAGTTCATTTTGCCATAGAGACTGGTGTTACAACTGACCCGCACAGGTCATGTTTTTATTTTCATTTAATTGCATGTGCTGTGACTACATAAATCAAATAGGACTCATGTTAACTTGAAACAGAGGGACTGAAGATATGAATGACATGTGATTGAAGTCCACACGCTCAAATTTCACAAAGCAAACTTAAACAAACAGTTGCGGTTAAAAATAAATAAAAAATCGCGATGCTTGAATTTTGCACCTTTTTGCTTAATATCTCTGGTCGTATTTATAGTAGACCATTCATATTTGGATGGCTGTAAGATTATACATAATTACATGATATGTGTCTGTTTACGTTTCCGTAGCTACACCATATCTTGAGAATAAAACACTGTTACATTTGTACCGCTGTTACAATTGTACCAGTTCTCCCCTACATTAAAACAACCAGCGGATGGTGGGCGGGTGCCGTTTCGAAAATTGGTCAAAAAACTTTGGTGTTGATGGATGGCTGATGGATGATAAGTTTTGCTATGCAGTTATGGTTGAAATAATAGCCCATCAGCGCATCTCTAGTGTGTGTGCCTCTCTCTCGCTCAGAGGGGAGGGAGAGGCTGAGGGTCGATCCAGCATGGATTCTAAACTCTGTGGTGGATAGGATCTACAATTAGGTGTTAACAATACTACTACGCTAGGTCGAAGTACTCCCAAGTGCTATTGCGCCACACATTGTAGTTCTCCGGTTTATTCGCTTGGAAAATCGCCACGTTTCACGTTGCTTGGCCATAGCATTTCTATCAACTACTCGTGCAACTGTATTTAAGTCGGTAAAACGTGGATGTTTTTGATTACTTCTACGCTTAGTTGCCGTCAAAGCCCGCTAGCATAGCAACATGCTAACACAGTCCAGCCGCGCACCAGAGCGTTTGAGTGCACGTACGGACACGGGAGAGGTATGACTCAACTCGTGAAAGTTAAGGTAAGAACATATTGTAACGTTTAATGCACACGACACCAACGTTGTTCAATGGCAAGCTTTATTGGCTCACGAACGAGGGCAGGGACACAGACACAGATCACAATGCACACAGGGCAGGTCAAGAAGACACACACACTACACATACAGGGGAGGTCGCAGCCCCCCACACAAAAAGGATCACACACGAGGGAGAACTAAAAGGGAAACATGTCACACTAAAGACGCTAACTTTACACTGATAACCAAGGAGAAATACAGACATAAACCCCCCAATTGTTCACCCTCGAGTCCCAGCATGCCTTTCGGTGGAGAACGCTAACACAGTCTTTATGCGCCGACGTTACACAGCTCCCCCAACAAGCCATTGCCGTCCTCGGCAATGCCCACGAGGTAGCCACATGCTAACGTCGGCGCGCGTTGCCCGCCACTCAGTTCAGTGCGACAGTACCGCCAACTCACGTGGGGTGCACGCCGCAGGAGCTCACTCAACGGGCGCCACGCTGCTAGCAATCCAGTACGGGCGTGCTAGCAGCCACGTGGCCGACCCGCTCGTCACCAGCTCCCTCTCAGCAGCCGCCCTCAGGCTGCACTTTCCGCGGCGTGACACCGCGGCACTCCTCCTCTCCAGACGGGGCCCTAGGTGGCCTTACAACCGTCGACACTGTACCAAGCACCGGGGTTCGAGGGGGGCCAGATGAAGCTGCGCCAACGCCACTCTGCTCCGTCGAGTCGCCGACCAGGACAGACAGGCACCGACTCCACAGCAACCGGACCGCACTGAGCTCTCCCGCTGCAGCTACCGTCTTCGGCGTCCCTCCTCGTGTTGCCATCTCGCAGAGCCGTACTGCTCTGTTCCCGGCCCGTTCCACTCCTTCGCGGCCTCGGCGAAGGCACGACCCCCGAGATGGTCGTGTTATCGAACTCCACACACAAACTTTTTCAAAAGGCGCCGGCCAACAGGCCAACTAGAACGGGCGCCCACACAGCACGGTGCCTCTCACACGCACCCAAACGTTTTTTTTTTTTTAAAGTTCAGAGGGCATTTCCGTCAAACCTGCCCCACCGTCGTGAGTTCGCTGCCCTCAGCGGCTCCGCCAACCGTCCATCGTCTAGGAACCTCTTCCTCGCCGACCTCCCTCTCTGTTCACGCGTCGCGGCTCGCCATGGAGTCAGCGCCCAGGCCTTCGCCGTCCTCTCCGCGAACGCTTCTTCAGGCTCCTCTTCCGGCAAGAACTTCTCCCATGGCCGCAGGCAGCTCCAACCGAAAGCTCCTCTCCTCCGTCGGCAGTAGCGATAGAAGGCCCCGAGCTTTTTAGTAGCCCTTACAAGGGCTCTCTCTGCATCCTCTTGCGTGGGCCTCCACCCAGTGATGAGGTCTCCCGCTCCCAGCTGTTCTCGCTGAGTGGAGGCCATGTTCGAAAGTCGCTTCTGACACCAATGTAACGTTTAATGCACACGACACCAACGTTGTTCAATGGCAAGCTTTATTGGCTCACGAACGAGGGCAGGGACACAGACACAGATCACAATGCACACAGGGCAGGTCAAGAAGACACACACACTACACATACAGGGGAGGTCGCAGCCCCCCACACAAAAAGGATCACACACGAGGGAGAACTAAAAGGGAAACATGTCACACTAAAGACGCTAACTTTACACTGATAACCAAGGAGAAATACAGACATAAACCCCCCGATTGTTCACCCTCGAGTCCCAGCATGCCTTTCGGTGGAGAACGCTAACACAGTCTTTATGCGCCGACGTTACAATATATTACTACTGACATTGGGTGGCGTGTTCCTTTAATGAGGATATACAGGGCTTTTTATGCCTCGACTAAGTTGATGTTGCCTATACATGCACACAATTCAATTCACAATTCAAACAACAATTCATGTTCATAGAAACAACAAGGTCACTAAAACATAATATATGTCATACCTGTGTTGCAGCACGTAGGCTAATGTTAGCAGCATTATAATGACATTCTAATGTCTGAAAGGATAATGATTAGCCTATTGGCTACCTGTAAAGTTATGTGTTTCAACTAGCATTTACAGTGTTCTATTTGATGGTGTATTGGCCCTGACTAAGTTTGTGTGATATATAAACCTCAATCCTTGTTGATACAAGTACTAATGTTCGTCTAGAAAGTTTTTATTCACATTAAGATTTTCGCCATAGGCAGTAAAAGACTCCGCCATCTTGGTCAGGGATTTTCGCTGAGAAAGTTTACGCACTATCAACCAATCAGAGGCATCACTGTGGGATTGTTCAGGATTTTGGGTAATGAAGTACTTATCCAAGACATTGCAAATAAAAGACATTTATCTCAAAACATGGTTGGTGCCCCTTGAATTTTCACCCTATATATGAGCATATACATTCGCGTAGTACAGCATAGCTGGTTTTAAGTCTACCATGTATGGTTACGTTTTTATGGCTTATACCCCAATTGTCAATGGAGAAATTGTATTGAATTCTTACTTCCGGAATCAGCTGTGGGCGGGACTGTGATGCTCTATACTGTTGGAGTTCCTTAGGCCGACCCAAGCCAACTTGTGATGTCATCGTAATTGACTCGGCCGCCATATTGGATTTAATCAAAAACACGAACAAGCTTTCGCAGGTCACAAATTTCAGCGGATCCTCACCAAAATTGGCAGAGACAATCTTCAGACCATGCCTTATCAGTGCATTTCTTTCTGGAACAATTGACAGAAGCATTCGGCTGTAACAGCCAATCGAAATTTGTGGCGAAGCCGCCAAACAGGAAGTGAATTTATTTCTCAGCAAGGTTTTCTCTTATCAAGACTAAACTTTTGACCACTGTGTGGCGCTATAATCACAGGAAGTAGGTTCATATCTCAGCAATGCTTACACATATCGAAGCCAAACTTGGTACATGGACTTGAGACCCCATCCTGAGGACTGACAATAAATTTGGAGTCTTTTGACCACTAGGGGTGTGCTATAATCACAGGAAGTAGGCTCATATCTCAGCAATGCTTTCACATATAGAAACCAAACTTGGTATATGGACTTGGGACCCCATCCTGAGGACACACAATACATTTGGTGATCTTTGACCTCTAGGGGGGAGCTAGAGAAACAGGAAACTAGCTCATATCTCAGCAACGCCTTTACGTATCGAAACCAAACTTGGTATATGGACTCGGGACCCGATCCTGAGGACGCACAATGCATTTGGTGTACTTTGACCACTAGGGGCGCTATAATTAGGAAGACTTTTTCGTATCGACACCAAACTTGGTACGTTGATTCGTGAGCACATCCTAAGGACCCACAATTAATTTGGTGTGCTTTGACCACTAGGGGTGCTATAATTATCAACACTTTCACCAATTTAAACCAAACTTGGTATGTGGACTTAGGAGTACATCTTGAGGACACTCAATAAATTCGGTGACCTTCGAATCCAGTCCAGTCCAATTCAATTCAATCCAATCAAGTCCAATCCAATACAATCTAACACAACACAGTCAAGTCCAGTCCAGTCCAATCCAATCCCAACTCCTGCTCAACTGCTTAACTGCTTGGCCCCCTCATTGCTGCTTGCAGCTATATTTGCCATTGTGATTGTCACATGTTGATATGTAAAATACCCTCAGTAGACCAGCTAATTTTCCTGCAGAAATAATCAGAGGGCCTACAACCCTGTGACTGTGTGTGTGTGTGTGTGTGTGTGTGTGTGTGTAGTACTCCCCCACTCATCACATTAATCATGCAAATTCAAATGAATGCTACTAAAGTAACCAGACAGCAGTCAATCTTCACCTATGATCTTCACTGTCTGGTATGGGAGCTCTGACAGTCGCACCAAGAGGAAATTAGAGAGAGTTGTCACCAAAGCCTCCAACATCACTGGTTGTGACCTTCCATCAGTCCTCTCTCTGTATGCTGAACGCAGCTTGAACCGAGCATCCAAGATCATCATGGACGCCTCACATCCGAGCCATGATGACCTCCATCTTCTGCCCTCTGGAAGACGCTATAGATCTCTGAAGACAGGAACGACGCGCTTCAACAACAGCTTCTACCCTTCAGCAATTAGACTCCTGAACTCCTGAAGATTTGCAACTCTACTTATTTATTTATATTTATTTAATTTATCCCCTCCTGCTATTACCCCCCCCCCCCACCCCCCAAACGGACTGAGCTACAAAAAATACCACCAACATTGTTGTGTGGCAATTAAAGTTTCTTTTCTATTCTATTTTATTCACTCTGTCAAGCTCAGTGAGCTGGTCTGGATGATGAACTAGTGTATATTGCATTATGAGAATAGAGAAAGGAGAAATGTGGAATGATTGTCGTAATCTGCCATCGGTTTCTTCTCGGCCACACAGGTACAGTATCTTGTTTGTCAAGTCCAACATTAACAAAACACTAAAAACTCTAAACACGGATATTAATGTGACAAGAACATTTTCATTTTTATGTATTTTTATTTTAATCTTTGGTTGTATATGTGTGAGTATCTATTTATTGTAAATTCATGAAAACAGCTGGAACATCCCTAAGATCATCCTGTCGGTGTAAATTGTACAGAACATATCATCCAACAAGTCAGAACCATATCCACGCCAGATCAGAGCCAAATTAAAGACAGCTAATTTAATTAAGTCCTAGTTGTTTACCAGCTTAACTTGAGAAGATTGAAAAAAACAACCAAAATATCAAATACAATCAACTGAAAAATATAAAATGATAAAACTATTTAATCTGAAGTTCACACGTATTCTCAGGAGCGTGTCACGGTTTTGTTTGAGTGTAGTTTGAATTCTATAACCACTCGTCGTTCTTCAGCTGTTGAGTGACATACTGGCAGAAGCACACACTACCTTCCAAGTGGCCGTGTGAGCTGGTCATGTCGAAGGGGAAGTGCCTTTTGGCTAAACAGCGGGCATACCCTGGCGAGAAGAGGAGCAGGGCCCTTTGAAACATCTCGTTGGCAAGGGCAGGCTCCTGGAAAGTCTCATTAAACATGAGCTTGCATCCATCCAAAGATACATACACGAGGCACAGTTTGGTTCGTGACTCACAGCCCATGAGGACCTTCTCCTCAGCAAGAGCAACATTAGCCTGACCAGCGCACTTCTGCATTTCACATGTTTTATTAGTCTTCATTTCTTTTTCGCACAAACCTACACTAATCAACCAAGCCAGTAAGGGTAAGGCATAAATACTTACCAGTGGCTGATCTGATGAATCCATAGATATACCTATAATTGTTATTAATGCTACCATTAAACCAAAAGGCACTAGAACAGCAAACACAAGTAACGCCACAGATATCACAGACAGTTTGTTTGTTTGAGAAACACTGTTAATATTCCTGATTGCTGCAATGTACTTCTCCTCATTGTGTAGTATTAGACGCAACTGATCTGGAACGCTCTCACTGAAGAGACCTGCTTCCCACTCGTAGAGGCCTTCCCCCTCATTCACAGCTGAGAGAGGCTGCAGAGCTTTCCCATTGTAGACAGAGGGCGGCTGGTAAGGCACCACACTGGAACCTTGCATCTGGTGATTGGGTGTGCAGAGAACTTTCAATAGTTTACTGTGGATATCAGGGTCTTTAGCGTCCAGGTATGTTATGTGGCAGAGATGCAGTGGGAGGGCGATGTCAGGTTCCAGTAGCACCGGTACCAAAGGCTTGCGCTCCAGGCAATCTCTGAACAGGGACAAGTTGGCCTCCAGCAGACACCAGCGACTCCTCACAAAGTCCTGACTGAGGACAAGAAGCACTTTCTGAGATTTCTGAATGCAGTTTGTCATGTTCTCCAGGATGCTGCAGCCAGGAACAAAGTCTCTCTCATGGTAGCAGGTCAGTAGACCACACTGAGGAGATTCTAGCCAGGTAATGAGTCTTTGTGTCCATGGTGAGTCACAGCTGCTGTAGCTGATAAAGACATGAAAGTGATCTCTGTCTGTCAGCTCTGGGGGTGATGGACGGTCACCTAAAGAACCAAGTGGCGGAGTGATGAACTGAATCTCTCCTGAGGCTATGTCCATCCTGGAAGAAAAGCAAAACAGTCTCAGTCATTTATGCTACAGTATACACTGGACCAGCAATACGTCAAACACAGATAATTCTCAGCAATCATACTTTACATGTAGTTTACAGTGTTACGATCAGCTCAGAGTCGAGCAGCAGTTTCTAAAGTCAATTTTGAATTTATTAATACTAAAAGAATATGTGTCTAGGGGGTTGCATCTAATGAAAAGTGTATGTATGAGTGCGTACAATGCATTATTATTGAAAATAATGTACAAACAGATTTTTTGAGGCTTATTTACTATAAACAAACCATTTATAACTTTGAGTACAAAGGCTCTACTGATGAGAAATAATGTATGAGCAATACGTAACAAATGATGAACAAACCATTTACTAATAATTTACAAATGCTTAATAAATGATGAATTGTGTGTAGTTATTATTAAGTGTTACCTTATGTGGTAACACTTTTTCAAGTAGGCTACAGAAAACTTTGTCATCAAAATGAAAAACAAAAAGAAGGATTTTGAATCTGACTTTATCCAGTGTTAAGGTGTCTGGGGAAACATGAAATTGCATATTTCAGTAGATAAGGCTCATTTACATAGCCAACTTACAATAACCTTTAAAAAAAACTGACTTAATTGTAATATTCAGCTGTGGAAGTTTTGTGGGGATATGCATTAGTTATTGTAGTTTAAGCCTATCCAGTAGACGTATAATTTGCCTAATTCACCCGGCGGCCAGAACGAGGCTAAAGGGTACACTTGCCATTACACCTCAGTCCAGCAGATGGTGGTGGTAATGCACTCCGTTTGCAAACTGCCAAAAAAAAAAAAGTTCCCCGAAAAAGAAGGGTTCATTGGCCTGCTCTTCTTCTTTAGTAAGTTTTTTCAGGTGTAATATGGTGATATAACACAAAAGCTACCCCAAATGCAATGCTATCACATATTGTCTAATGCAAGGGTGGTATACCGTTCTTGTCAAAAATCACAATGAGACTTATGTCCCTCAAACGGTACCGATTCACCAAAATTAGGGGGTCTGGCTCAAGGACTATCAGACACAAGCAATTCAACCATGACTTTGCTTGTGATAGCCTAGCCTACTTCTGTCAGTAAACTGGATAGAGCAAAAATTAGTCTGTAGCTTAATGGTCGTCTAAATACGATTTACACAGAGATAACTCTCACCTCAACCTTATTTTGTCTTTTTAGTAAAGTTTGCTCAAAGATTTAATGTGTATAAGCCCTTTTCCCTCCACACGTTGATGCAGCACTGTTAGCTTCGACTCGATGGAAGCGGTCTGGGAGCGGGGACGTGTTAAGCTAGCAATTCAAAGAAGGTTACCCGGATGCACTGTTCTAACATAGGCCTATTGCTTTCACTTTCAGGAGGGCCTCGTACAGATATACAGTAGGACTCAACAAGGAAGACAAGAATTTCTTTGAAAAAATGCAAGACAATGGTCAAAATCTTATAATGATCTTAAATCAATCCCATCTAGGAAAAATAGACAAAAACATACATTTAATGTTCCCTTTCCACTGGTCAAACAGACAAGAAAGGTCAGAGTACAGAGAGAATAAACCAGGCCAAGGTAACTTAGCCAGGTGACTGGCAAAACTCACATGGTAAAATCAGACTTGGGTAGCAACAAAAGACCAAAGATTCACGCAGAACTTCCAAGATGTTACATACAATTTCAGAAATCCAAAAATAAAGGCATTAGTCCAACAGCAAAGTTCCAACAAAACAAGCTTCACAAACACAATGTGAAAGGCCATAAAAATCTGTCCAAGACTTGCCCCGGCAATCATTAACAGTTACTGATGATGAGGTGATAGGTAGCAGGTCTGCTGGAGTATGTGATTGGCCACCGCCCTTGTTTGTCATCTCTGGGATCAAGGCAAGAGGTAAAACCTGTACTGGAGAAAACATGGACTAGCAAGTGGAGTTAGGCTAATAAATTGGTGTGGTTTTGACAATCAGAAAAGCAATATACTGAAATAGTTTAATGATGTAAAGTAAAGTGCGCTTCTATGGGTCTGGTGTGTGTGCGCTCAGTTTTTATTGATGAGTCGGAGTGGCAAGTGCTGCGCATAGTTGCAGTGGAATGTGGCTGCCCAGGGCATTATAAAACTTCTCGCTCTTAGGCCTACATACGGCGCTGAAATGGCGTATTTAGCTGCCTAAATTCGAATCATATCATGCTAGGGGAGAAATCGTCGGACATCCATTATTTTGTTATTCAGCACCCCTGGTCAAAAATATGTTCCCGCGCGCCTGTAGATATCTTTGCGTGTTGGCACAAGCAGTAGCCTGTAGGCCTAAACTCACATGCTAAAAACAATAAGTCATGTATAATGGCAAGCGTGTTTGCCACTTTCCAGCGTCTGTCTGACATTTTAAACTAGCGCTGCAAGTGCATCAAGAAAGGTCCCGCCTTAGACAGTCATAATGGCCAGCCGTAGACTAGGATTTTGGGGTGGCACCTGGGGTAGCCAATCGAATTTCAAGGGTGGCCTGTGCCACCCCGAGCCACCCCTCTGGCTCCGCCCCTGACACACACACACACACACACACACACATCCACACATCACCGCCAAAGCCTCTCACCCAGTGAAAAAAGTGGCTTAAGGTTTTGCACCTGCCCCTCTCAGTGGGGGCATTTTCACCACTTCTCTCCATTACCTTTTCTCCCCACGGCAACGTGAATGAGAGAGAGAGAGAGAGAGTAAGAGAGAGAGAGAACACCTTGTCTCCTGATCAGTGTTGTAACGTAACGGAGTACAAATAGGCCTACTTCGTTACTGTACTTAAGTAGAAATTTCACGTATCTGTACTTTACTTCGCTATTTAAATTTATGTCAACTTCCACTTTTACTCCACTACATTTCCTAGATAAAATGTATACTTTTACTCCGTTATATTTCCACTAAGCATCTTCGTTACTCGTTACTAAAACATAAAATTAGAAAAAATGTGTGCGACTGAAATAAGGGAGGTTTGGCGAATCACTGCTCCTAGATTGCATGCTCCGCACGCTGCGCGCTCTATTTCAGCTCTTGTTTGTTGCTAGAGGAGGACCGCCTTGACCGCCATGGAAGCACGATCACCTACTGGAGGACCTCCCATTATCATAGACGACCACCCCGACGATAGTGGTGAACTCGGTGAACAGGGTAGTGGTGAATATAACGTCATACACCCGTGGCCGTATTTGCAAGAAATGTTTCTGTACATCGGCTACCTGCCCTAGCGGCCTGTGAAAGGCTATTTATCCATAGCATCGCAGGAGTTGTCTTCAGTCCAAGAAGAGTAAGACTGAATCAGGCCTGGGGTGGGTAATCGGGAGAATTCCCGGTGGGCCGCTTCACTTTTGGGCCGGTCGAGGAAACAAATATTGACATTTGTCACGTTAGTCTATCTTTTCTTAAAGTAGGACACGTTCCGCATTCTGTGCATGACACCAATGCAATGCCTCTGCATGGGTTGTAGCCGTGAGGGAGTTCTCCCCTCCCAAAAAGAGTTGGTTGGGTCCATATAGCCCGTCTTTTCCAAAAAGTTTTCTCAGATACTGATAGCCAAGCCGGCCCTACAGTAGACACAAGCGTCAGGAAGGATGGAGGGTAGAAAGAGGCCAGGAGAGACTAAGCAGCAGATCAACCAGTCGACCACTGAAAATGATGAGCCCGAAATTAGTGATGAGGAGGCCATGACTACAGGGACAAGTAGAGAGGATAAATTAAAGTTATTTAATGTAAGAAAGAGCAATTACCCTACATGATAAACCTATGCCTTGTTTGCTCAGAAGAGGGTGTAGTAAAGGAGTAGGCTAAATCACCAAACAACAATATAGCCTACCCATGCAAAAAACATGTAGCCTAAACATTAGTTCAATATGCCTCTTTGTGGAAGCGTGGAATAGGGTACATTTCAAAGGCTTTCTTTCTTTCTTTCTTTCTTTCTTTCTTTCTTTCTTTCTTTCTTTCTGTTTTGGTAACTTGTGGAATAGTGGAATATTTTTTGTTAACTTCTCAGTTGAAGTGAATTATATAACCTTTACACATTTGTTGAACCATGGTACTAATAAAAACTACAGGATAGTAAGAGCTGAAATGTTGCTTAATTTATCCAATTTCCACCACTATGGTCGGTCTTGGGCCTGAAACTCCCGGGCACTGAATTCTGGCAACTTTGAAAACCAGCTTCTTTTGAAGATGAACAGACACCTTTTCAGTTTCAACTAATGACTGGCATATTAGTAGCTGCTGGACATATGTGGCCTGTGTGTGTGTGTGTGTGAGTGACAGTGACCTGGGGAGTAAGCCCTAGAAATGCTCATGCCACATGACCAAAATGTTCTCCCTACAAGCAGGTCATTTTTTTTTTTTGTGAAAGAAATAAGTTATTTATTTTTCATTTCAGAGAATTGTGCCTGAAAAGTCCTAGAAAAGAATGTGATTTGATTTGATGAGTGAGATTAAGAAGATATGGGAACCCTGAATATGCTTTATGCTTTACTATAAGAAAGCCAAAATAAAGTTTACAATAAAAGTTCAAAATAAAACCGTTTGCTTTTTACTTTTTACTTTTACTTCAAATACTTAAGTACATTAAATATCAGAAAATTACTTTTGATACTTAAGTACAGTATATATCAGATACTTTAAGACTTTTACTTAAGTAATATTCTAAAAGGCAACTTTCACTTCTACCAAAGTCTTTTTCTAGTACGATACTTGTACTTTTACTCAAGTACTGCTCCTGATACACAAAGCCCCGTGATCTTGTCTGCATGTTAACAAACTGCAGGGTCCAGCCTTGTCCCCCTGACCGTGACGTGAGTCGTAACATGACCACCTCTCAGGGCGAGTGACAAGAGGATGTGTCACCCTTTTTATGTCCGTGAAAAGTAATGATGATGATGTATGGCTGTGATATTTCTTGTGTTCACCACATTATGATCCCATACAATTACCCCCCCCACACACACACACACACACACACACACACACACACACACACACCCCGTTGTGGGGCCTAACGTCTAAGATGTCTCATTTATGCAGACAGTTCTCCGAGGCGTTCGGAGCAGAAAAGCTTGCAAATGATAATAGTTTATTGTTGTGCGCGCATGGCGGCGGGGGCCAGAAGTCATCACATCGGTGGGTAGGTTGGCCAAGGCCCCCGCCGCCGCGCTCAGCTAGAGCAGCCGCTCTCAGGAAATCACAAATGTCATTAGCGAGAGCTGAGCTGCGTGGGAGGCTAATGGTGCTTAATGGATGCACAGATATCTGGAGCTAGTCCGGCCTGAACGCTCCCTCTCTCTCTCTCTCCCTCTCTCTCTCTCTCTCTCTCTCTCCCTCTCTCTTTCCCTCTCTCTCTCTCTCTCTCTCATGAGCGCACTCTCTTCATCCTTCTTTCTCTCCTGTTGTTCCTCATCTGCAGGGAAACATTGATGAAATGTCAGCAGAGTGCCTCTGCATCATCTTGAGTATTCTCAACACACTTCTATAAAACTCAACTCTCAACTATGTCTTTCCTGTTTTTTTTTCTTTTCTTCTTCTGTTTCGCTCTGGGCGTAGTGGGTCCGTATCTAGTGAGCTGGAGAGCTAAACCACTCATGTGTGTGTGTTGAGAAGCACTGAGAACAGCACGGCTCATTCCCTCAAAGTTAGAGCCATCTACGGCAGGGTGACCTTTTGTGCTTACGATTCATCTGCCATGACCACAGATCCTAATGATGTTAAATGGCAATCATTGGCCTATGATTCTGAGTTTTTCTCAACAACTGAAATAGTATCTTATACTATAGTTTTATTGTTTCCTACCATACCATAGCATCCCCAGATGTAAGACCATTTCATACGTTAATGTTTGTTACCGTCATGGGATGTAAAAAATGTATGTATGTATGTATGTATATGTACACATGATATGTACATACAGTATACATTATATACATATATGAGTATATAGTGAACATATAAGGAACTTGTGTATTTAAATTTATTAAAAATATAAACATCCACAGTGAAAACCATGAAAGGCTGTGGACAATAGTCTTTATATTAGTATTCATCTCCTCTGCTCATAACAACAGCACATCAAAATGCTTTATGTAAATGCTGGCTAATGGCAATATTGCGTATTTGTCATTTAAATGTGTCATTTCTGAGTTTGTTTCCTTATCTCATTCTGTCTTATATGGGTTTGGAGCGAGAGGGGGAACCCCGAGTGGTGCCTCCAGCGATGGCATGCTCCTCGCGTGTGTGTGTGTGTGTGTGTGTGTGTGTGTGTGTGTGTGTCTGTCTATCCCCCAGCTGAAATCACTGTCCAAATTACAGCTGTGCCTCTCGTCTTCATAGGCCAGAAGTTCCTCCGAATGCAATTTGTGAGAGAGATGAAAGGCTTCTCTTTGCCTCCTGGTGCCCCGCAGCCAAGTCTGTTTCAGTTTTTTGATATAGTTTTTTTTTCTCCCCACTCTCAGCCATAGACATGCAAGTGGAAGAGAGCAAATTGTGCCGTCTTCCCCAAATCACTGAGTCACGTCACCAGGCCCTGCAGCTTATGGAGTGTAAAATGACCAAAAGCCATCAACATGTCCATATTGGAGAGGAGAGGACAGACTGGTCTGCTCTGTCCCCTCCTGAACGGCAGACTGATGCTTTGTTTTCATATGTGTGTCCTTTGGACTTCATCTACAGGTATTGTTGCTACCCTCGATAGGGAAGATTGTGTATAAGAGATATGATTTATGGAAAATATTCCATTCAAATGGCTCTCATAAAAAAGAGCCACTGAAATCACTGTAGTTCTACCAGAAAGACTCAGTAGACAGAATAGAATCAGTTAACAATTTAATTAGTGAAGGAACGGCTTGGATGCAAGCATGATGGAGTCCTGATTAGGTAACAGTCTTTGGCGTAGGCCCCGTCTCGGATCCGTCCAGCGATGAGCGGATCTCGTCTCCTGCCGATGGATGAAGGCAGGGGCGGGGAGCCTACCCCCAAAAGGATGAGTGATGACCGCCAGGGCGGTGACTCAGTAATCTGGTTCTGAGAGGAGCAGAGACATTAGTATACATACAAGATGAATTAAACGGCATGACTGGGCTGGGGTGAAGACGTTGTGCCAGGACGCCGACAGAATTTTAAAGTAGCTAGGTGTTAACCATAAACCTAGGGTTGTAGTGGGGCCCGCAGCATGATTTCGCTTTAGTGGGATTTAGGAGCTTGACGAGCTGGGCAACCAGCGTCTAGGGCAACCTAGACCAATGCGGCGGCCGGGCAACCGGCGTCCAGGGCAACCTGGACCATAAGCACTTCACGATCTGGGCGCCCAGTGACTAGCAAGCTAGTACATTGTGACGAGCCAGGCCACCGGCATCCAGAGCAACCTGGACTTTAGTGCTTATGCGAGCTGGGCAACCAGCGTCTAGGGCAACCTAGACCACGAGACGTGCTGGGCTACCGGCGTCCAAGGCAACCTGGACCATTAGCTGGGCAACCAGCGTCTAGGGCAACCTAGACCAACGTGACGGCCAGGCGACCGGCATCCAGGGGCCACCTGGACCGAACTGGGCAACCAGCGTCTAGGGCAACCTAGACGAGCGTCACGAGCCGGGCAACCGGCGTACGGTGCGACCTGAACCATGAGCTGGTCAACCAGCGTCTAGGGCAACCTAGACCGATGTGATGGCCGGGCGACCGGCATCCAGGGCGACCTGGACCAAACTGGGCAACCAGTGTCTAGGGCAACCTAGACGTGCATCACGAGCCGGGCGACCGGCGAGAAGTGACCTGAACCATAAGCGTCGAACGAGCTGGGCAACCAGTGAAAAGGGCAACATGCCCATGGCTGAGACTAAATCACCACAAGCTACCGGCATGCTGGGCCCCAATATGTTTCAGCGATTAGTGCAAGGCGAATGCCAGAATTTAACCAACGCCACCAGGATTTGTGAAGGTAAAATGAGGTACCTGTGTTAACATGGGAGAGCAACTTCTGAGCATCGAAAATGTCAAGAGGAGTTAGTTTGATGCATCCTGATGGATGACGTGGATAGCCCTTTTTGGCCGGCAGTCTTGGCTGCGCCGATGCGGAATGAGTGAGAAGTGAACCTCTTTGGAGAGAGGTTACATTTAAGCAGCACGTTAGCTAGATGGCTGCTGAAAATCAGGTAAAGTGTGAGCCGTAGTTTAAGGTAGTGAACGGGGACCAGGGAAGCAAAACATGGTTAGGGTTAAAAGGTTAAATATGATGTACTCAGGATCAATGCAGGGGAATAGAGCTTGTGGTTGCAGATGCTTGGGACCGGAGCAATGAGTTAGTTGAAATGGGTGCTTGAGTATATTCGCATCGAAGTCATGTGGTTTAATATTTAGGATAGATGAGCATTATGACTAGTTTTGTAGAAGACTAGTGCTTGTGAAGCCAGATGTGTGTTCTGGTTCGATAGCTCACCTGCAGCGGCTAGAGTGAGATGAATGAATTGAGCTGCAGACCCAAGGCCAAGATGGATGCGTGTGAGCTACACCTTAGCACCTGCTCTTGGAAAGCCCCCCAAAATAAGATGAGCAGCATTAGTAATGCGAGGGAAGCATGACCTTGCGACGTAGACAAAGGACTTCAGGACAATTCATGCCTGTATGTGACAGGAGGAAGAAACATATGTAACTGAAATATGACGAGACAACGAACAGATGAGTGCTGGGGTACCACCATGGTGCTTATGCATCTCAGAGGGCAGAGGAGCTCTGAGAATGACTTAACGCGAGCTCGCTATACCGGCTGCACCACTGTGGCAGGATAGTACAGTTTAGAACTGGCTGCTGGAGAGACAATGAGTAAAGGTAGCAATGAGGAGAGAATAAGCAATACATATCGCCCAACTGGATGCAGAAATTATATTAGACATGCGCCAAGCACTGGCCCCTGAGTGAGTGGAGGGGTGTGCATTCACGTGACATCCCATGTGGCCGGGACATTTTTAATCAAAGCGACTGACAATGTACCCTGGGAATCCAGAGTCCTCACGGAAGCGATTGCTCAGGGAGAGACTCGAGTCTGGCAAGGAGTATGATGCACGTAACTTTTGCCCCTTGCATCGCGGGGAACCAATATATCTGTGTAGCTGATATAGCGGGCCAGAGGCGATCTAAACAGATGACAGACGTAGTGTCATCCAATTGCGTCGAAGTCCGGAATCAGGCAGTTAACATTGACCGTATAGCGTTATCCTGAACCATGAGCTGGGCAACCAGCGTCCAGGGCAACCTAGACAGACATGACGGCTGGGCAACCGGCATCCAGGGCCACCTGGACCAAACTGGGCAACCAGCGTCTAGGGCAACCTAGACCAGCGTCATGAGCCGGGCAACCGGCGACCAAGGCAACCTGGACAGTGAGCTGGGCAACCAGCGACTAGGGCAACCTAGACCAACGTGACGGCAAACAGGTTAAAGCTAAAACAATTCCCCCACTATGCCAGTGCAATTAAAAACAATTTAGAAGGTAGAGCACAATAACGAAAAGTGCATCAGTGAGTGCCGGTTTTACACAGTCAAGAGTCAGTTCTAGACAGGTGACAAGTGCTGGGATTAGGAAGGCTAGTTTTAAGCCGTGCTACAAGAGGAGATATCCTCGAAAGCGCTGGCCTGCGGGAGATTTGTGAAGACGGAGGGATGACCCCCCCTCCAGTATGAACTGGAAACATGATCCACACGATTGCGTGATTCCATGAACCGGTACTGCCAACCCTGTAAGAAAGTAGATGTTAGTGTGATAGGTGGAACTGCTTCTCCATTGACGAACTGCATCCCATCAACGGAAGAGGGGAGGCATGATGCACCTGCAGGGGTTAGCAAATTAAAGATTGGGAGGAGAATGTAAAAGGAACTTGCCCGTCCTCCCTGGCGCGATCACTTCGGGTGAGCATATCTGCCAACAACAAACAGCCAAGGCAAAATAGGAGAATGGAAATTAGAGTACACATTATTTGCAGAGGATCCTGCTAAAACGGCAATTCGACTGATGGCGTGACTAGATGGGCTGAAATCACATGCAGACACGCAGAGACCCGTTGTGTCTAAAGAGAGTGCATGAAGGGCGCGGCGTTGGCCTGAAGGAGACTTGAGTCTGCCAGTGATGATGGACCGCTCCGTTTGACCTGCGAGAAGGAAGGAGTGGTTAGACAGGTGACATGTACCATCGTCATCGGTAAAACAACCAGTCGTGATCAACGAACTTCCAGCATAGGCCACCACTTAAACCACAACTAGCGAAATGTAAAATTGCCGACATAATCATGAACAGCCGGTAACCATTAACACCAATATATGGAGTGCTGAAGCGACCCACTGGTGGGCAGTGAGCAAAGTGAGGCCTGCCATAGAATTCCTAGGAACCCAATACACGATACGGAATCAGAAAAGACATTTTAAACATACAAAAGACGCTAGAAGGATATGTTACATACACAAATGACACAGCTTCTTAATTAAAAGCTCAACCAACACCATGTGGGCATGAGCCCATCACTGTGGTGTCAGCTCATGAACACTGACATAATACGGGCATTGAAAAGAAAACACTTATTATTGCCTAGATAATAGCTTGTGTGACATACTGGCAATTGATGACCATGGGCCGGCGTGCCGTCATTTTGATTCGAGCTTTGGTGTAAGACCCCCCCAAAATTGAGGACACAGATAGCCGAGAACGTCGGGGATGTCACGGCATACCTGGGACATGACAGATCAGCGGTAGCTGAGAGTAGTTTGAGCAATGGCAAGTGCATGCAGAGAATCCCCCGAGGAAGGCAGTGTAGACTTCCTACCAGAAGGTATGGGACGCAATCCCAGATGATTAAACGAATGCAACGATGAACTGGCTTCCCGCAGCCATGCACAAGGAGTGATACCTGAACCGAAGGTCCAGCAGACAAGTAGCCTAGCCTAAAGCCTATGCAGCCCAACGAGCCGCGAGGCAAATTAAGAGGCTACACAAAAAACAACTGGTTTGACGACGCTCAACCAAGGTAGACATCGAGATAACCACAGTGAGTGTAGAACATCAATTAAACAGGTCTTAATACAGGGCTGGGTTCAACGGCAGCGTGGTGCAGGCTAGCAATTAACAGCACAAATCGCAGGGATTATAAAATCAGCAGGAATTATCGTAAGGAGGCTTAAGTGAAAGTTAAACCGTGTCAGACAAGTCAGTTTGTTTGCTGCTCGCCGAATATCGTTGGCAAGCAGGTTGCATGACTGTGGGTAGAGTGTAGCCCAGCTTGGGAAGAGAGAGCACGACAACCTTACCAACCAGACGCTGAAGCTTGAGAAATCGTTGCCGAAAACGACATGGGCCTGCAACAGAGTGGTGCGAGGACGGCGACCCGGCAGTAGGTTACCGTGAAGTGAAGGCTGCAACAGCGTGAGCGTGACTGGCTCCGATATGCAGGGAATAGCGATGAAGCGACATGCAGTGGCCCTGACTGAAGGACGCACAGGTCTGAACAACGCAGCGAACGAGCGCGGTTGGATTATAACAAGTAACGCCACTGAGGGCAGAAGGGGCGAATGTAAAAATGCAGAGAGCCCAGGTCCACGCGGAAGCCTGAGCTAGGACGTCAAAGTCAGCGTACTGAGAAGCAGAAGCAGTGTTAGGTGGTACATATTTAAAGAGCCCACTGAATTCCTATAGGCTAGCGCTGATTGAATGAGTGAATGATCAGATTGCAGGGCTTTCCCGAAAGTCGGCAAAGCTAAGATTGGCTCCGTGTAAGCATGGGAGGAGTAAGCTACACTACAAGTCTTCCTAGTAGAACTTTCGCTGAAGCTATCATGGATATAACTTTTAAATGTATGTACGTATCCAGTTGTCTAAGTGAAGTAATGTCACCAAAAATGTTAGTGACATTCCACAGTTTGATTATAGAAAAATGTTCATTCACATTTGACTGCACTGATTGCAAGCAATGTGTGAGACTGGAGCAATGCTATAAATAAAATAGCATTTTAAATGATTGATTCATATGTCAATATGCTGATTTCAATAATTCATTGCTCTCTTTTGGCTCCTAACCCTCGCATGAGACAGGAGAGGCTGTGGAGTCAGTCATCCGAAACTGAGCTGTGACACATCCCATCTCCGGTGGAATCCATTTTGATGAACACATTTCAGCCACACAGCTCCTGTAATGCGACTCACAAAAGGGATCATCGTCTGACTGCTCACCCTTAAACAAAGAACGCCCTCACCACACGCACACCCACACGCACCCACACGCACCCATGCACACACACATACACACACACACACACACACACACACACTCATCCAAATACACACAGAACAACACTGGTATGCATTTCTTTTGGAGCTTACCATGTATTTTGTGACAAAGCAAAAAAAAAAAGACCAATAGTCATGTACGTGGAAGCCGAATCCAGAGCCCTCTCCAACTTATTGAAATGTAGGAGAGCGCTGAGCATTCATCGCAGGCATGCACGGGGGAGACTGAGGAGCGCTGCTCCTTCACCTCTTTATCCTTGTGTAAATATGTATCTAGTCTCCAGCATATCAATCCACACCTCTCACGCGCCATGACCCAACACAGATTACTGTCAACTCTTTTGACAGCAGAGGGGAATTGATCCCTCCTCTGTTTCCAAGACGACAAGGTGGCAACCAGGAGGCAGATCACTGCACTGTAATTCTGTTCCATATATTCTCCACAGCTAGATTTGTCTTTTTTGTTCTTAAAGCTTAATTCAACATGTTTTGTTGGTGAAACTGTGCCTTTAAAAAACATTTGTGTTGTTGTTGTTGTGGTTGTTATAGATTGCATGGCTGTGCATTTGTATACCAAGGATACAAACCCTATATGTCTTTGGACAATCCTTTTCTGCATATACAATGAGCAATGTGTGAATTTTTGACCCTATTACAGCCTCAACAAATATTCTAGCTACTGTGTTTAACAGGTCAGATTTTACTCCCACATACAGGTCGAGTTACACAGTACTGAAAAATAAGACTTTAACAAACCCTTTATTCACAAAGCATTTTAAACACATTCATGAAGGCTTAGAAAATACACACTGATTGATGATCAAACTCTCATATTAATATTCCCCATAGGCCCCATAGGTATCAGAATGCATTATAATGCCTTGTGATACTTATAGCTGTAAGAGATTACTAAATTTGAATAGACTTTTGACGAGTGACGATGCACTTTAGATAGGTGATATGATAGGGCCCAATAATTTATTGTCAAAGTGAAAGCAGATTTATCTAAGTAATGTTAATTAATTAAAAATATATAGTTCCAATAAGCGATTGCATAAATATTCACCCCCTTTAAGTCAGCATATATAGGAGTTGGTACATCTTTGGCCGCAATTAAAGCATGGAGTCTGCGTGGATAGATCTCAGTTGGGCTTGCACATCTGGATACTGCAATTTTACCCCATTTTGCTTTGCAAAATTGCTCAAGCTCTGTCAGGTTGGAAGGGGATCAGGTGTGAACCACCCTTATGAAGCCCAGTCACAGATTTTGTTTAGGATTGAGGTCTGGGCTTGGACTCGACCACTCCAGAACATTCACCTTGTTGTCTTTAAACCGTGTGTAGTTTTCGCTAAATGCTTCGGCACATTGTCTTGCTGGAAAGTAAATCTTCTCCCAAGTCGTAGTTCTCTCTTGCAGACTGAATCAGATTCATTGTCCAGGGGTGGAGCCTCTCGACAGCAGGCCAAATATTACTTTGTTGGAATCTGCTTTCACTTTGACATTAAAGAGGGGATTTAATTTAATTGAATCTAAATTGATCAAGATTCCATTTATAAAAGCAGTAAAAGGGGAAATATAGGCACTGTATACTGGACATTTAAGTCTATGACAAAATTATTAGACATTAGAAATACGTTATAACCCTTTATGAATGTGTTTATAATACTGTAGCGTCAGTGTTTAACGTTGAATGAGTGTCTCCCAGAATGCAGTGCGAGTGAATGCTATATAAGGTGTAATGTCGATTATAATAGTTGTAGTTGAGTGTACCATGTTGTGTATTTGTTAGCGTGTTAGTCTCTTTGGTTGTACCTCATGTGCTTATCCTCGTGTTGATGTGTGTGGCAAACCCTTATTGTGTGTTACATGTGCGGCTGAGACTACCCCTGTGTTGCCCTTTGAAGTTAACCGTATGAGTCCTAGTATGTCTGATTATGTGTGAGTCTTCCTGTTCCAATAAATGTCCGTCCTGGCCGAAAGTGAATCTTGTCTGAGGGTGAGATCGCCACAATACTTAATGAATGCTGGATTTTTAAAAAAAAGTGTTATCAAATCATAGTTTGTGTTGGCATTTTGAATTATGCATTCTACTTTGAATTACACTCTGAAAAGGAAGTTGTGAAAAGTTGTGAGTTGTGTGACTGTTTCTCGGGTGCGGTGAGTTGCTTTGATATTGCTCTTCTTAACTTTGTTTGGTTACCAAATTGAGACCTTTCATTTACCCCAAGCAGCCCATGCCTGATGCTGTAAGAAGTAAGAGCTTCTCAATACCTGCACCCTAGCTGTAGAGACATTCTCATCACACCATTCACACCATGCGCTTTATGAAGGCGATTTGTTTCTGGATAAATGAAAAGTCTACCCTAATATTCTAGCAGTGTTTTGCCGTAAAGCAATATCTTTCACCTGGCAAGACCTTACGGCCAGAGGCTAACCAGCAATGGCTAACTCCTTATATAGCATATTATAATTTGAAGTGTGCCTGGGTTGAGGAAACCCGCAATGTAGCTGATTAAGCCAGCATGTGGGTATCAATTACATTAACTCACAGAGTCATTCTGTAGATTGCATATGTAGTTAGCTTCAAATATACATATCTTAAGTTATCTGGTAGGCCTACTTCTGGTCTGGCTTGCTTCACATAGATACATTGAACATTTCAAACTCATTTCACCACCATTTGTTATTGCTGGAATTATCCATACTGTAAGTCTATACAGTCCTGTTTTGGCATTTTATCATCCCATGATTCAAAAATAACAATAAATATATCTAACTCATCATCTTAAACAACTGTGTGCCTTTCATGAAGTTCTGAGACATTGAAAAATGAAGTGCTGCAGTAAGCCTATATGTAATGAATGTGAAATGATAATCACATTGTAAGGGGTTAAATCCTTTCTATTTATATGCCATTACCTGTGAGCATAAACAGAGGGGGAGGTTTGGCAGGGAAAACTCTTGCTCTGTGTCTGCATTATTTTATACAAGCATGTACTAATTTAGAATTCATCACAGGAACACCAACGTTTTGCTATTTTCAGATTTGATTAAAGCTGCACTGATTTGATTTAACAGGAATTTGTAATTTGCATATTCAGCATTTGCATATTTGTGTGAGGCTCTGTTTGAATCATATGACTAGTGTCTACATGATATGTTTCACTGCAAAACTCTGATTTGTTGGAGCCAAACTGTTAAGCGAGCTGTTTGTATCCTTTATTTGTGTGCATTGGAACTACTCAACTCATAAAATACTCTTGATATATTACATCTATTGATTAAAATGCACTATTCCATAACATGAGAATTGGCAATAGGCATCGAATATAATTATTTGACTATTTACTTATAGATGTATGTTCCCAGGGATACACATATTTACATAAGTGGGATATTTTTAGCATATCCACAGATGACAGTTTCAGCACTGTTTATTAAAAGTAACAATGCCTAATACAGGGGCATCATCAGATTCACTTTAGGTAAATCAATTCAAACCAGAAAATTAGCCTGCCAGCCAGCCTCTCTTGAGGGAGCACTGTGTGTTTAGGATTGTTACCGGCGGTGAGCATTGACTGGGGTAAAGACAACCAATCAGTGCCTGACATTCTCCCCAACCAATCAGTGCCTGACGTTCTCCCCGCCACTCTCATTTTCTCTCCAGTCCGCAGGTAAACACAACGTTCTCAGTAGGACACGGGTTCTAAGTGTGCCGGGATCAATACTAATGAGTTTGTGAACGTCGCTATGTCCTGCTCACTAACAACACCAGCACACACTCGGAGGTCTCATTTAACTCACCACTGCTCAATTTTGCATTCACGTGCTAGGAGGGAAGTGGTTTAGTGCTGGGAAACTATGCATCTAGACAATCAGCCTAAGGGCTAAAAAATGGGGTAATGCACATAATTATAATATCATACATGTATAATATCATGAATAATACACCAGTGGCTCGTATAAGCAATTTCTGTTACATGTATGAAATCAAATAAATATAATTATATATAAAAACAAACATCCTCCGCCTCCTTGTTAGGTTTGTGGTCATGCCATGTACCTGCATACAAAAAGTTAAAGGCCTAGATTACAGACTTTGATGAACGCCTGCATGCAAATGAGCTTTCCTCTTCAGCCCCTGCGAGCTCACTAGCTCACACATGCTCTCACTTATTGACGCTATAAAAAGAGAGTGCAAGGAAATGTATTTATTTATTTATTTTGCATAAAAAGAGATTTCTTTTGATCGATCTTCTTGTGTGGTGGAATGTGCATATATTGTATTCTTTATGCAGAAATAAAGATGGACCGTGAGTCAAGGCAACCACTTGTCATAGAGCAAAGGAGGTGATTTCCGCTCTTAAAGAAATTATCCGGAGTAAAATGCACTTTAGATCAATTTACGGATGATTGGGAGTACATACGTTGAGTTGACATCAAAATCATGTCATTCGGATGTGTTTTGAGAAAGTTCGATTTTACCGTTTTTTGTCAAAACTCATTAGCCTGGAAGTGACCAGTCGATTGCCGAGTGTGGAGTAACACGCTCTGGAAATTCACAATTTCGTCGCCGTTTAAAAAAAAAAAAAAAAAAAAAGTCCACTATTTCTTTCGAAATTGAAATGAGGTTGTATGGACTGGACTATGTTTTTTTTTTTTTAAAACGGCGACGAAATTGTGAATTTCCAGAGCATGTTACTCCACACTCGGCAATCGACTCCTACGGACTTTCCCCTAAAGACGCCAGCTGCAGCAGCAACATTTCCGAAAAGGTACTGGCTTGATGAAATTCATTCTGGACTCTCTATCAGACCACATAAAGACCTCGGGATACTTCGGTTTGGCTTTAGGGACCCTCTACTCACTACCACGTAAGTGTAATGTTGTTTGGAACTGTAGAAGAGGTATAAAAATAGCGTTTTGTAGCGGCGAAATGACTTGCCCTGGTCACTTCCAGGCTAACGAGTTTTGACTAAAAACGGTAAAATCGAACTTTCTCAAAACACATCCGAATGACATGATTTTGATGTCAACTCAACGTATGTACTCCCAATCATCTGTAAATTGATCTAAAGTGCATTTTACTCCGGATAATTCCTTTAAAGGCACAGAAGTCAGGCATCTGGTGGATTTCATTAGTCTCAGACTGTCGCCGTTACCAAAACATTTGTGTGGGTTGCAAATAAGATGAGCGTGAACACTCCGCCCCAAAGATATACGACTGAACCAAAGCTCATTTCTCAAAGAGGTGCATCTTGCATTTATTTTAAAAAAGAAAATCATTTTTTATTTTTTTATATCTTTGCTATGTAGATCAAGATCATTCTTCTTTAATGCTATATACCCCCCCCCCCCAGAAGCTTCATGGTGTCTTAGCACCGCTATGCCACATGCTGTGGGCCTTCATCACCAGCCAAGCCTCCCACGCCCACAGACCACACCTACAGAGGCTTCTGGAGCCGCAGCGCAGACAAATCTGTTTCTTGGTGTCTCCGCATCTCACTCGACTTGTATGCTTGTTTGGATTAAATATGGACTGAAAAGCTTCACTTTCGCAACTTCCTCTCCCTAAGCGGGATGTGCTAAAACACCACGTTTACCACGGAGATGCATAATTGCTCTGTTTTAATTTAATCTGCAGGCTTCTCTCTTCCGCTCTACACCAATAAAATGTTGCCACCACGGCTTGCAATTAGTTTGTTTGTGTGGTTGTCTGAAAACACACACATACACACACACACACACACACACACACACACACACACTATATATATATATATATATATATATATATATATATATACACACATATACACACAAACACAAGCATGTACATTTGCTCTGGGAGTCTGAAGGCTAAACCCTGGGCTATATTTGTCATCGCAAGGTGGCAGTGTGTTGTGTGTGCACATTCTGAGCAAGGAGAACCTGGATGACACAACCAAAATCTAGATTAATGACAGGAATCAGCCCACAGTGTCATCCGCCAGAGGACAAATCCATCTCCACAGATTACCAAAGATTAATGACAGCAAAGGAAAACATCTTGATAATGAACTTTATAATGATTGATAGGGTCCCGGGTTTACCTAAGAGACCCGGAGATCATGTTTCTTTGTAATGCTGAGAACTCAGGCATGGGTAAGCTGCTGGCCAAGGCACATATTGCCAGTCTTGCTTTTGTTTGTGCTGTTATTGAATTTACATATTTGCTTCTTGTTATGAAACCGATGATTAATGTTGTCATTATGGAGAGTATTTTTGTCTTTGAAACCTTTTTTCCCCCCTATGAATAACATGTCTGCTAAAGCATAATCTTTTCTGCCTGAAATATCTACATTTTTATACCTTAGTCTAAAAGCAGAGGGAGAGAGAGAGGGAGAGAGAGAGAGACAGAGAGAGTAAACTTAGAGAACAACAGAGAACAACTTATACATTTGCTAAGTCTCTTAGCCCTAATGACATAGTCATTATATAATTAAAGACCATACAGATGATTATGAAAGATGTATATCTATATTGTATGCATGCCACAGTACCTTGATATGCTTCTCTTAAAACGTAAGTCAAGACACTAAGTCAAACTTCAAGCCTAACTGTGCATCATTACAAAACATTTCAGCACTGTTATTCTTTGTTATTTTGTTATAGTGTAACCGCTGTATCAAGGGCTCTGCAATAATATTTGACTATATAATTTTTTCTTTTATTTGGAGGGAGCCTTATCTGCTTAGGAAACGTGTGTGTATTCTTGTATCCCGGCACTAAATAAAGCAAGCATGTCTTCTTCTGGGAGGTGTGACATTTATGGGAAATAAATGAAGTGCTACTCTCGCTATCCTCCAATAAATCTCGCAACAGGAAATCGGTTATTTACTTAGCTCTGCCCTGTCAACACCTTTTGACGGGAGGTTGATGGTCAACTCTATATTAGAATCTTCTGCGATTAATCTATTTCCCTGGTGAGAGCAACCGCAAATAAAAGAATGTCACTATAATGCCCAGCGTGAAATATGCATTGGAATGTTATTGGCATTTCTGGGGTCACCAAAAATTTATTAAATCAGCGAGGCCTTAAGGGATATTAAAAATAAAAGCATGCAACAAAAAATGCATTGACAGGAGAAATCAAAGGACACAAGACAAAATAGAGTAATTTCAAAAGGCTCTTTTTCAAAGCCTTATGGTTATGATTACGGTTATAACATTTAGCATTTAGACACTTTTATTTTAATGTTGTTGGAAGTCTCTTCAGATAAAAGTTATTAACATTACAATAACAATCAAAATAAAGCAGCATCCACTCTATGGAGTACTACCATTAGCAGAACCATATCACTAATGACCATTCCATTTGTATCTTGCATATGCTGCATCCTGACAACAAGTGCTGTGGGCCTTTAATGTGTACGAATCAACAAGTGCTGTGGGCCTTTAATGTGTACGAATCAACAAGTGCTGTGGGCCTTTAATGTGTACGAATCAACTAACAACAAGTGCTGTGGGCCTTTAATGTGTACGAATCAACAAGTGCTGTGGGCCTTTAATGTGTACAAATCAACTAACAACAAGTGCTGTGGGCCTTTAATGTGTACGAATCAACAAGTGCTGTGGACCTTTAATGTGTACGAATCAACAAGTGCTGTGGGCCTTTAATGTGTACGAATCAACAAGTGCTGTGGGCCTTTAATGTGTACGAATCAACAAGTGCTGTGGGCCTTTAATGTGTACGAATCAACTAACAACAAGTGCTGTGGGCCTTTAATGTGTACGAATCAACAAGTGCTGTGGGCCTTTAATGTGTACGAATCAACAAGTGCTGTGGGCCTTTAATGTGTACGAATCAACTAACAACAAGTGCTGTGGGCCTTTAATGTGTACGAATCAACAAGTGCTGTGGGCCTTTAATGTGTACGAATCAACAAGTGCTGTGGGCCTTTAATGTGTACGAATCAACTAACAACAAGTGCTGTGGGCCTTTAATGTGTACGAATCAACTAACAACAAGTGCTGTGGGCCTTTAATGTGTACGAATCAACTAACAACAAGTCTAATAGATCTTATAGATCAGTCTTATTGGTCTTTAGCAGACTGTCTGCATATCTAGAAATGTATACTGCACTAGATACTGGGAATGGTTCATTTTAAGCCAACTACAGAGACAGGGGCGGACTGGCCATCTGGCAATATTTGACATACAGTATAATTTAATTTGTTTGCCCAACGATTCGTTTGCCCAAAGAAAGGACAGTCAGTGGCCCATTGGTTCATTTTCCATAATGACACTGGACTGATCTAATAACAGCTCTTGTCACGCCCAACCTCACCCATTTTGGATCTTGTGAGTGCATCAAAATAGCTAATTGAAGTAGCCTACACGCTGAAATGCCGGTAGTGCCAAATGTGCAAAAATAACACCAAGAAATGTCTAAAATATACAACATTGCAAGTAGGCTAGCATATGTCAGCAACAGGTTGAAGCTCGTTGAATTTGAACGAGGAGATATAAGCAAGCAATTTGTATTTTTTATAATTTGTATTTTGTATATTTAGTATATTCTTTCTCTTCTACAGTCCTTATTACTTAGTTGTGTTTTTTTTATATTATATACTTTTAATTACTTTTTCTGCTGTTATTAAATGTGTGTGTGTGTGTTGTCTGTATGCTACTGTGACCTTGAATTTCACCTAGGGATCAATAAAGTATATCTATCTATCTATCTATCTATCTATACAGAGCAGAGGGACAGTGAACTGCTGGTGGAGAGTGTAGCCTAGCTGGGGCTACATGATAACAAGAACTCACTGGTGGAGCAGGTATGTGTTAACCTGACCCTAGCCAGATGAATTTCGCTCCACCTAGCTCCACTCATCCATCTGGAACCGATCCATTGAAGTGTTGCTTCAGAAGGCTGGGCCTAATCAAAAAATGCTTGCATATGATTGAATAAGCCACTTGCCCGTCATCTATTGACGTGCTACTTCAACCACTCACATCGAAGCCAACCCGTGACACTAATAACAGTCTCACAGTCGCTTCTACGCTATGTCACATCTATGAAACTCCCGCCCTGCGTCCTGATTGGCTGTACCATAAAATCGGTTGCAGAAATCACTCTCAATGGAAGAGGTCCCAGATGGATGTGAGTGAAGCTAGGCGGAGCTAAGTGGAACGAAATTCATTTGGCTAGGGTCAGGTTAGGTATGTGTGACATGCCATGCTGATGATGATGATTATGATGACTAATTGCAATAACATAATGGTATGGTAATGATAACATAGTAAGGCCGTCATCTAGCCTGGCGAGCCAGACCCACATTTACATGTAGGGTCTGGACACTCACCGTTCGCAGTGCTCAGTCCGAGGGGCGGGATAATCAGTTGTCTTCAAATTCCCTCTGCACGCAATAGGACAGCGGCAGCGCTATGAGTCCCATGCGTTTCCCACCAGCGGAGCTAGTTGGCTAGTTCAAACGTTTGCCAACTTAATAAAAGCTTAACTCGTGTCACACTGTTCGCCAACAGCAACATCCATCTTATTTGTTTTCAAGTAGCAGGGAATTCAAGCCAAACCGTTGCAACTCTGCCATCAATCATTATGTTAAGCCCACCTACCGACTCTATACACGATTTCATTGGCCCGGCGAAGTCTGGGGATCTGGAGCTCACAAGCCAACGGAGAGTTGCTAGACTAGCCTGCCGCTAGGGGCGCGTCTAGATTTCTAGGCTAGCCGTCATCCACTGCTGACCACAATAACAAATAGTGCAACATAAGTTTTCTAAATGAATGATTTGCAAACCCGAACAGCAAAAGAGGATCAAATTGTTGGTCAGATTCCGTCAAACACCCAAAATTCAACATCGATGGCATTAGTGGTGGTTGGTCTCTCAAAGTAGAGCGTTGAAAGGGTTCTCGGATAAAGATGAGCTAAAAGACTGCAGACTGATGGAAATGTAGGCTACAAAACGTCAAGTCATAATAGTGCACAAGGCAACTAAGCTAACTTATACGATAGGCTAGGCTACTGAAAGACATAAAGATAATGAGTTCATAGCTCTACTGTTCTAAAATGTATGTAGGTAGGTAGTACAGGAATCAAATATTTCCAGCAACAGGCAACAAAGTTGCCCTGTTTGTTATGACCGCCGTGCAGCGAAGCGGCGGTCATATAGGTTTAGTCAGAAATTTTTTTTTTTTTTTTTTTTTCGCATGTCCAAATTTCCGTCAATGAGTCCCGGGACACTGAAAGACCGGGGTACACGAAACTTGGTGGGCATGTAACCCCACATGGATAGCATGGAACCATCGTTTTTCGTTTTGATCTGTAGCCCCCCCGCTGGACTGGACAGGAGGGTAGGGCAGACACAGTTTTCTGTGAATATCTCGAAAAACGTAGGGTTTAGTAGGACCATTTTTTTTTTGTATGTTGATCTCAAGGGGCCATGTCAACCCATTCCATAACCACTCATTTAATTTATAGTGCCACCTAGTTAAACACAAAAAAGTAAAAATGAGGTGTTGTAATCACAGGTATCTGTGACCTAACATAGTCAAAACTGCACGAAATTGGAAGTGTAGGATCATTATGACACCCTCTGTATGCACGCCAAATTTTGTGGAATTCCGTTCATGGGGGGCCACACAATAAATTAATTTATGTTACTATACACCAACTGGCCTGTAGGTGGCCGGAGACAGTTTTCTGTGAATATCTCGAGAACCGTAGGGCCTAGGAGGTCCACCTTTTTTATGTATGTTGGTCTTAAGGGGGCATGTCAACCCATCCCATTACCACTTATTTCATGTATAGCGCCACCTAGTTAAAAATTAAAAAGCAAAAAATTAGGTGTTTTCATCACAATATCTCTGGCTGACAAGGTCAAAACTGCACGAAATTAAAAGTGTAGGATCATTATGACACCCTCCGAATGCATGCCAAGTTTTGTGTACTTTCGTTAATGGGGGGCCTTACAATAAAATAATGTATGTGTTCATTTAGTGACGTACACCAACAAGGATTCCCGGGACACTGAAAGACCGGGGTACACAAAACTTGGTGGCCTGTACCCCCACATGGATAGCATGGAACCGTCATTTTTCGTTTTGATCTGTAGCCCCCCCCGCTGGACTGGACCCCCCGAAAGGAGGGTAGGGCAGACACAGTTCTCTGTGAATATCTTGAGAACTGTAGGGCCTAGGATGACCATTTTTTTCCGTATGTTTGCCTCCAGGGGTCATGTTAACCCATTTCATGTGCACACATGTGCACAAACAGATACACACACACACACACACACACACATACATTCACAGTAATCATACGTATGACACATACTCACACAGTAGACATATGTACGCTTGCATGCACAGGCACATACGCAGGCACACACACAAGCACGCACACACACACACACACTCACACACACACACCCACACACATAACATAAACATAACACAAACAATCAAGAATTTCTCAGAATTATGAACAGGCAAGATGGAGGTGGGGTTGTATAAAATACATTTTACATGTGAAATCTATGAACTAATCATGTTTTGGTACTTGTTGTCTAGCAGATACCAAGAATTGAGTGTGGATAATGCAATTTAGTGAGACAGTTAGAATCATATAGGCCTTTCAGCGTGATTTCTTTTTGTGGAAAAAATGTGCTGGACTGGGCGGCGGTCATATTTTGTACCGCTCTGCGGTACATCTAGTTTTGTTTTGTTTCAGTTGTCCTATAGTGGTAAAAAATACAATAAGGTCTACCACAATCTAGGTAAATTAGCTCTTTACACATAAGCTACAGTCATTTTTTGCTATCAATTGAGCATTATACTTAGTTTAAATGTATTGAATAACTTGACATGATACTTTGAATTCTAGCAGAAACTCTTCTTTCATACTTGCTTGTACACTTGAATATGAAGATCTTGTGCTCCAAGGCTATCTTTGATCAGTCAAAGTGATAGTCAATGAGGCCTACATTTGTCCATTTTCAGTGCTCCAAAACACTTGGTTGAAAAGATATGCATATTTTAGGGTAATGCAAGGGTTGTATTTAATTAGGTGTGCCCGACCGATTTGAGGGCCGCTTGGGCAAAATATGCCAGAGCAGGATTTTTCGGTCGAGTCCCTCCTTTAATAAAGGGTTCATTTAATAGATTTTCTTCATAGTTTGTATTCAAGGATATGTTTCTATTGGAAGCATACAGTAAATTTAAACAAGCTTTTTGTTGTTCATGAGATAAGCACAAATCCATAAACATATCCCCATGTTTCAAAATCATAGATTTTCTGTCCTCATGCCTCAGCCATAGAATAAAATGGAGTTCGAATAACCCTCTTTCTTGCTGTTCTATATTTCATACCCTTGTCATTTTTCAGAGATGTCAATGTTTTTGTCTGCCACTGTTTACTGTTCTTACTTGTGTGAGGCGAGGGAACTCTGTGAAACGTCCCTGGTGTGGGACTGACAGCCTATGCTCCCGCACGTGCAAGAGAGCAGCCGCTGCTGCCTGTGCTTTCTCCTCTTGAGAGCTCTGGTGCCTCGGCCCCAGGGCTGGGCGCAGCTGGAGAATGGGGGCCCTCTTGGAGACACTCGGTGGGATCTGGTAGGAGAGGTGAGGGCCCTGTCAGCCCCATCTAAACAGCTGTCAACACCCTTAGTGCTTTAGAAGTGAAGCCACTGTTGTACAGCATGGCACCTTCCAATGCTAGCGTGGCGGCTAAAAGCGTGCGGCCACTTCTAAATGATTGACTGAACACAAAGCTTGAGAGTCCTCTTCAGAAAGGTCTTCAGGAATAGAATGATGCCAGTAGAGCACTACATGTCCCTAATAGCCCTCTGTACTTTCACCAATTCAGACAGTTGTTGAAAGCTTTGCTTTGCTCCACATGCATTAAATAGCTGAACCTGCATAGTGTACCTTTAAAGAGACTGCACTGTGAACATAACGGTAAATAGCTGAACCTGCATAGTGTATCTTTAAAGAGACTGCACTGTGAACATACCGGTACTGCTCACATTTTCTCACCTCGGAGACTTCTAGATTAAACCTCACACACTCCGCCCCTTCACACGTCCCCTCCAAACGGACATCCTGGCCATTCCTGTGTCTGACGCCATGTCTCTCTGCCACCGGCCACTGTGATACGTCTTCATACTGTGCTCATTGATGTCTACTGGCCCTTTTCTGGCCAGTTGCATAGTGACACTGTCATCAGTGTCTGTGGGGGTCTCTAACATACCGCCTGGGGAGGAAGATATAGGATTCAAGATTTACTCAGAGATAGAATGTTGCAATGATAAAGATATTCCGTAGATACAGACATAACAGTCTTTGGAGAACGCCTTCATCCTCCTTAGTTTGGCAGACACAGGAATATATGTCAGATAAATGTGAAACATATAATATAAGTTATGAGCAAAACTTCCTGGTAGAACAACAATTTTTAAGCCTTGTTGGAAGTGATGCTTCATACTTTTGTAATCTCTGCTGAGGTTAATTTGCTTGTGTTGTTCTATGTTGTAGTGCACATTTTAAATTGACATCATCAAACATAACAGAGTGAATCTGATTTCTGTCTGTACTTATTTTTTTATTTTTTTTTGTTGATTATGTTGAACTATGCAAATTAAGTCAGAGATGTTGTTTCTCTATTGTGATTCTAATCATATTTCTGGAGTGATGTCTTTAGGCAATAGGCAAACCAATTAAATTAAATTAAATTAAATTAAATTCCATTTTATTTATATAGCACCATATACAAACATGTCTCAATGCACTTTAAGCAGGAAATATCAACATTTAGGCCTTAATCACACACAAACATACACTCTCTTTCTCACACACACACACACACGCTTGTGCACACACACACACAAACACATTGTTACATGTTGTGAAAGGGAAGGATTTGTCTCTGTTAGATTGGTTTGCCAATAGACAGAGATGAATGTGTGAAAGTTCTTGCAGGGCGGAATCCATAGAGCATTACGCACTGTAAGCAATGATGGAGCTAAAGTGTCTGTGGACACGCGTGGAGGACTTCACCTCGCTCATGCAGCCAATGACACAGCCATTATGAAGATGAATGCAGAGTTCTACCTCAGTCACCAGGTACCCCTGGGAAGGAGACCGACTCCATAGATTCTGATTTTCTATTTTCCACACTACAGATGACCACACTTCTGCGTACTTGTGCACATGAACACACACACACATACAGTACACACACACACACATACACACACACACACACACACACACACACACACACACACACACTCAGGAACACAAAAGGTGCTTATAAAAGGTATTATTTTGGGGTAACTGACACTGATGTCTGTCTTAAATCATTCTCATATGCAGAACATAATATCACACAGGGTGTATGATGGACATGAGGTTCAGGAAGAGCCTCTAAGGATGATCTGTGAGTCCCGCTTCTCCTGTATGTCAAGGTGCCTCTTCGCTCTAATCCTAATAGCTACCTAGAACCTGTCATTGCTTCTGGCAATCCCCATCCCCTCGTTCTCCTCTCGGGACTCTCCATGATGACCCTGTCTCCGCCACCACGCCTTTACATTGTTTTTTTTATTATTATTTCTTTATGGGCTTTGCGTCGGAGGTGTAACATCCACTGGAGGGCTCGGTTGACCTTGGACGAGATACAGCTCATGGTTCCCCAGATGAACTTCAAACCGAAGACAGTCATAACACTAGCACCAACTGCCCCACCTCTCAACCCCCACTGAAGACAACTAGTCCTCTCGGAAATGTGCATGCGAGTATTGTGAACATTATAGCAGGACTAGGGCTTGGCTAGAGTTTGGATATCAATGATGTTAGATGGTTGTATGTGTGTCATAAAATGAGGGCACTTTGTTAAAAACAAAACTGTTTTTATTCATACAGTATCTAGCATTTGAAGAGTGTATTGACTAGACTTATCAACTTTATAATGGCCTGTGCAATTTCATCACAAATCTGCCACAAGCATTAATAAAATGATTTATCAGAGCCCAAAAACACTGAACTATCCCATCAATCTTTGTTCAAGAACATTGCCATTATAATCTCCTAATTAGATCTCCTTACTATTGTTTAAGTTCTGCAAATGAATTATGAATTGATTATATGTTCTTTGATTCATTCAACTACTTAACATTCAGAGGTGTATCCTTAGTTAAAAATGAATTGCCATTTTTATTTCCAAATAGCCTATTAAGTAAAATATGACGGCCAATGCTTCTTAGGAAAAGTCCTTCCTTTAAGTCTCTCTTTAAACATTATGTTGACCTGCATCATTTCATATTTTCACATGTCTCTATGTTACCAATAGGAGGTAGAAGCCCCCCTTTGTGGTCCATCCTATTCTAACAGAGACACAGCCAGCCTAAGTACTTCTTCTCTGGTAATGAGAAGCTTTTGACAAAGGAGGTCCATCTCTCTGATTCAGCGCAGCACTGATTTCTCCGGCTCACAGCTTAACTTTTCGGTGCTGGTCGTCTGCCAAGAATCAGTGTGTGTCAGCAGTGTCCAGGAGTGCAGTGAGGTCCTGATTGGCCCCTATTGAATCTGCACTTTGTCTGCAGGAATCAGCGCTGTCCTCCACTCCACAAGTCAAGAGTAGCCAATATAGTTCAAATGAGCACACTTAAATGAAAAGTGTGTGTGTGTGTGTGTATGTAGTTCACCAAAGTTAGATAAAAAGGGGAGAGAGGGATGGAAAAACTAAAGAACAAAGAAAATGTTGTTCCACTACTTGGTAAACATCATGGAGAACCAGTGTGCCCATCCCCCCCCCCCCCCAACAAATGAGTAAGACCTTTCGTTTCTTTTCATTTATTTGCAGACTTACCAGAGCCTGCAGTGAGAGAAATAATCATAGCTCAATAGAGGGAGAGTGAAGAAAGTAATGAAAAGGAATAAATTAATGGTGAATGATACAAATGCCGTCTTTTGCTTTGATGAAGGAAAGCTTTGCCATGTTTATGTTTTTAATGTTTTAAACGCTGAAGCAGGTTCATTAAATGGAGTTAGATGTTCTCAGATGTTTCTTCCAAATTAACTCAGTGGGTGAGCTGTCGAATCTTGTGTTGTTTTTCACACAGCTGGATACACCCTCTCTGCTCTCCCTCTCTCTCCCTCCCTTCCCACGCCCGATCCTGTTTTTATTCAGACTCGCACCCGAGGGCAAGCGTTGGCTCGTACGTATTTTAGATTCGCCACTCCACATTTTCAGACACGACTCTCTTGACGAGATTGACTGTCGCAAGCTCGGGTCTGGAAGCCAGACGCCCGGTATTGAACATTTGTCAACAGCGCGTGGCGAGGCGAACATAAACAGTGAGAGGCTGCAAGCCTAAAGTCCAGCATCGGGCTTCAGCAGCTCCTAGTTCCTGCCACTGTGGAAGTGTCAGAGTGTTTTCCTGAGTGAATATGTGAGGGCTCCTTTGGCATCGGTCGTCAATGGCTCTTTAGGCTCAGTGCTGTCAGATCCTGGAGTCCTTGGTGACCTGTGTGTGATTCTCGCCCACTGCAATCAGGAAAACAACAGGTGCCTCGATCCGCCGCCTAGGCATGAAAGCTGTCAGCTGCAGAAGAAGGAATTTGCAAAAAAGAAACAGTATCCCTAATGTCCTGCTACCAGCTGTCCAATGAGGGAAAAAACAGTATGTGGCATTTTTTAGTGTGTGTGTGTGTGTGTGTGTGTGTGTAGTCTTGTTTGTCATGTTCTTCTATCTTTAATATATGACAAATATATGAATCCAGAGATGGCATTGTTCTGGATTAATATGTCTGTGCGTACCTTCTTTATAGAGCTGGTTGTTTTGAGGTTTTGTGGCCTAAGGTAGACCTTTGCATGTTTTTAATCATTTGAGAAAAACCTTTTGAGAAAAACTTTTGCCACAAGAACATTAAAGTAGAATGAACAAAATAATAGTTCGAAATAGGCCATATAATAACCTTTTCTTTTAAAATAGCCCTCTTCCAAGTTGCGCCCGTATCATTTGTACTGTTCGTTATTTATTTAAGGGGCCACCGGAGGAGTTTTGGGAGCGTTAGTCAACTCTTCCAAGTTGCGCCCATATCATTTGTAAGGGACTGTTCGTTATTTATTTAAGGGGCCACCGGAGGAGTTTTGGGAGCGTTAGTCAACTCTTCCAAGTTGCGCCCATATCATTTGTAAGGGACTGTTCGTTATTTATTTAAGGGGCCACCGGATGCGCCCATATCATTTGTAATTACAATTTAATAGCATGAAATAGTAGTAGACTTAGTCAAATACAATAATGTTCAATGACCTCACAAAGGGTCTTTGTCTGTCACGTCCAAAACGAGAAATATGTATTATGTCAGGGATAATGTATTGTCTGTTAGTCATTATCGGAAAATAAGTCCAGACAGTCCCGAAGGGACTTATTTTCCGATAATGACCAGCGGACAATACATTATCCCGTTACTTACACATTACTTACGGCCAAAAAGAGAAAAGAAACTTCACACAACGGGTCTTTTAAAATGATTTTGTTACCGTTTTGTGGCTTCCATTGAGAAAACAAATAGTTTGCCACACAAATAGAACCTGACAGTTTCAAGTGTCACATTCATGTGAATGGAACATTCTGCAGCACTCTGAAGAGCCGTGTAATCGTATGTAAGAAATATGTATCTGCATTGAGTTGCATTGCAATGAATTGACTTTCAGTTTTACTGTCTATTCCTGTGTTCACTAACATGACAAAAAAAAAATCTGTATCAAAAGAAACAAAACCAAGTTTATGTAGGCCAATGAGTTGAGCATCTTCAACAACACCAGGGGGTCCTGTAGACATATTTCTGCACACACACACACATACACACACACACACACACACACACACACACACACACACACACACACACACACTGACTGATCGCAAGGAGGCCAACCATAAATAGGTTTAATTTTTGGATTCCGCAGGGGTAGAGACAGACCTCGGTGTGGTGTGGCCCCAGTTTTAGCTGGTGGTGGCTCGGAGTGGCTCAGCGCTCCTGCCTTCCTGAGAAAGGCACGACTGTGTGCTGTAACTCATCCAGCCTGTCCATCTTGGAGGCAAGCTGCATACACTTCTTGATGAGAAAGTTGGGTCGGATCGGCCAGCCATGACAAAAATAGATTACTCTGAGAAAAAGGAGAGGAAGACAGACAGCGTGTGTGTGTGTGTGTGTGTGTGTGTGTGTGTGTGTGTGTGTGTGTGTGCCTGCCTGTGTGTATTTGCAAGTCTGTGCGTGAAAGAGTGTATTTGTGTGAGACAGAGTGTAAAATCATGTAATATCCAAGAGCTGCATATATTAAGCATTAAAAGTCCAGTATAGTCCAGAACCACTTGTACTCTCCCTGGCAGCCAGCTGTTTTCCGTCTAATATTTGTAAATTGCTTTTCTGTCTTCTTTTCCCGCAACAGGTACCCTGATGATAAGATGTTGTGAGACAATAAAATAATCAGAAAAACAATTCCTTGGTTCATTTCCAGCCTATGATCCACTCACTCTGTTGACACACTGCATACATTTTAATAACCATTAGACACATCCTCCTCAGCGTGCATGCATATTACACTCTGTTTCCTCTCACACTTCTGGTATTGCCAGGATGAGCGTGTGGGAGTTTCTCTGAGTTCATTTGCATGCATAAATGCATTACTGTTAGGTGCTGTGGTTGTGGGAGTGATTCCGACTTTAGTTCAAACACAATTACTTTCCCTCCTGTCGACGCGTCTCTGAAATATGCAACAGGGACAGAGAGAGCAGGTTGCCATCTGAAACCCACACAGCGTATTTCCGTTGCATTCTGCGATGATCCATTTAACAATGTACCTGTCTGGGTTTTGGGGATGTATGAATTACCACGACGTCCACCCATATGAGATGTAATTTAAAGTCCTCTGGAACAAAGGAGAGAGGGGGATAGAGAGAGAGAGAAAGAAAGAGAGACAGAGAGAGAGAAAAAAATCGGGGGGTGGGGGTGAGACCAGATGATGTAAACTTTGAAATGAAAGCTATAATCAAGGCAAAGCAGGCAGAAAAAAAATGGCTCTGCGTAAGTGTCCGAGGCAGTCTGGAGTGCTCTCAGAAGAGGGATGGGAATGCTTGAGGGGCCTGTTTGATGACCTCGTGAGCCTGCGAGATGAGGAGGGGTCACGGCGAGAGAGGCCAGCGGGGGAGAAAGCTCACTGAATTCTATTACGAGTCCTAGTGACACTGACCTGCATGCATTTGAAAACATCGCTTTGATACATTTTCCCCAAGGTTACCATGGAAACAAAAGCTATCTGTCAATAAATTCCATGCTTGTCATAGGGGAGAACAAAGAGATGCTTTCAACCTGAAAATGTTGATGTATAAATGCAATGAACTGAATTACTTTTCTTCTCAATTAACATACATTTTTATGATGAATTGTATTTTTTCGTTACTTTAAAAGGTGAATTTAGCTTGTCTCGCCAGTTTTCCTGAGCTCTTCCGTAACTGCAAAAGGCACTTTAATAGAAATATTGCAAAGCTAATGAATAGTATTGGTTTAGATATTTTTGAAACCATTATTAAGATATATGCCATGTAAAAACTACTAACAACTTGAAAAATCACCTCAGTTAAGCTCCCTGAAAGTTCTCACACAGACGTCTTGGGTATATTACTCATCATTAAACTGACTGCATTGGAGTACAGGGTAATAAAGAAATATGATCATTTTCCTGCCAAATATAAGCTGCTATGAGCCCTGATTATATTTTCTCCCTGCATGTCATGACTCTGTCCAATGAAGGTGCTTCTCGAGGTGCTGTTTGTATTCCAGCCAAGCTCTGCCTCCCAGAATAAAAGTTTAGATTACTGCTTGTGCTAATGTGTATAAACGATCTGCCAGATTGCTATTTGGTTTGCCTTTGTTGCATTTTCCTGGGAAACCATGCTTGTTTTCCAAATGGTAGCTATTGAATAAACTATTGATCTCTCTCTCTCTCTCTCTCTCTCTCTCCATCAGAGATGAATGCTGCATATCAACACCTTTGCTGCGTGGCAACACAGGTATGGAGACATGTGTGTGTGTGTGTGGGGGGGGGGGGGGCTGTGGGAGAGGGGAGAAATCAGAGCACCTTGTTTTCCTTAGGGGGAAATTAGGCTCCTTCTAAAGAAAACTCCCACCTGTCTGTCTGTGTGTGGGGAGACAAAAGCCAGGGAATTAAATAAGAACCGTAAGAACACGATGGGAAAGAGTGATGCGTTAAGCCTTCATCATGGCTCTTTGGAACGTAGGCTCAGGTGATGATTTAGATGCGTCTGAATAAGCCATGACATTATGCTTGCTCTGAGATGCAAAACAGGCATTCTGATCAAACTTCCAGAAACGTCTTTAAGAGCAGGCAGTCAGGTAATGCCAGTTTGTCTCCTATTCCGTCTCGTTTGAAACGTCAGTCAGACCCATTATGGAAACCTGTCGGCCATTGTGCCTCTCTCCAGCTCCACTGTGGGAAACCCTTTGATAGGAAAAGAACACAGTTTGTCAAAGAAATGAATTGGCATTTTGTGGCGAAATAGGTTTTAAGAATATAAATCTGGAATAAGTGACTTGGGGCAGGGAATCAGAGGGATGGGATGAACACACCAGATGGGACAGATGAAAAGAGAGAGATGAAAAGAGAGAGCATGAGAGAGAGAGATTCAGTGACATTTGAGTATGTTTACATAAGGCTCCAATGGGCCTGTTATTGCCTTAACTACCTCTCTTCCTCTCTCTCGCTCCCTCTCCCTCTATCTCTTTCTCTCTCTTCCACTCCCCCTCTCTCTCCCTCCATCACCCTCTCTATCTCTTTCTCTCTCTTGTACTCCCCCTCTCTCTCCCTCCCTCTCCCTCACTGTCTCTTTCTCTCTTTTCTACCCCCTCTCTCTTTCCCTCCCTCTCCCTCTCTATCTCTTTCTCTCTCTTCCATTCTACCCTTTCTCTCATTGCTCTCTGTGGCCATCAGCCATCATGTTGTTTACATCGTCACCAAGGCTACAGCCTCAGCTTGACCTGACCTGTGTAATAAACGGCATGAAATAACTCCCCTAAAGAATTCATGCAATGAGACATTTTCGGGCAGAGGTCACCTTGAATGAATGATCTCCACACTAGAGGAGGATATCTATGTATGAGATCTATTCACAACATCAGGCGCGCCTGCAGGTGTACGTCAGTACGCACTGTGCGTACCATCAGGCTACTCAACAGCGAGAGAACATTTCCCTTGTATGTGTGTGTATTCACACACCAAATTGGCCTAACATACCTTCCCAACTATGCACAGTATCCCATTAGCTGCATGCAATCAGGCTATTTACCATTTTCTATTACGTAAAGTTAGTGAGCACGTTATCAAAATTAACGTGCACACATTTTTTTGAGCAGGAGAGAGAATACGCATGCAGGCACGGCTACTTGTTGTTTTCTTTTACTCGGCTATCTATATATGGTTATCAGCACACAATGTTGAGCTAATTCACTAACTCAATACTCATCATGGATATCACAAGTTTAAAAAACGAAAACAGAAAGGATGGAGGCAGCAAAGCTAGGAGTTATTCCAGATGGACAAGAACAAGGTAGGCAATTGGTGTGCTTGTCAGAACTTAGACTGCACTAAAGCCAGACGTCACGTTACGCTAGAACAAAACTAAAGGCAACGTTAGCCTGTATAGGGCTGTATCAAGTTGTCCAAATGAATAGGTCATTGTAGACGTTGTCGTTGTATTATTGCATGTGGATGTTGTTATGCTATGTAGGCTACTATTTTGCTGACTGACCAATGCACGGACCTAAAACGGACAAATATTGTTCACGAGTGAAACATTTTTTTGCGGGGGTGGGGGGTGATGGGTGTGCGTACCATAGCATTAATTCCTGCAGGCGCCCCTGCACAACATACATATCTCTGCTTTCTATATCAGCAAAACATATACATTGACGTCTGCATTATTTATGGTCCTGTGCATGCGTCTGGATATTCTCTATTATCTGCATTTCACTGATGTGAAAGTTTAGTTTTGCTACGCTATGAATTATACCGAAAGCCAAATGTGATTGACATGGATGTAAGCTAGGGGCTACTGTAGAATTTCAGCATGACACTGACATACAAGGACCTCTTTGCCTCACTGTGCATTCACCATTCCAGCGTGGCGTCGCCTGCAACACCTCACAATCAATACGCTTTAATTCCTTCATTTCCTATGCTTGCTTTTATGACTCCCTTCTCTCTACACACGCTGACTCTATATCCTTTCAGCGTAACAGGCTCTCAATTGAGACTAAACTCTGAATGTGCCGAGACTCAGTGGAAATCAATATTTCCGTGAGGTCGAGTGGTATTGTTACTTAAGGGCTCCTGGAGGACTGGCCCGTTGTCCGTGAAATGTATTCATTAAGGCACGTTATAGTCACTCACACTTGTCAGGGCCTGCTCTTGCCCCGGCGGTGGTGGGTAAAATAAAAAAAAAATGACCTTTAGGGAACAGAGGCAGGCGCAAGCGGAATTACATTATTCCTGTACTCGCCTAATGAGAACAAAGTACGTGTCACTTTTTGATTAATGATTTCTTTCCTGTCTGTTGAAGCATACATCATAAAGCACTCATTTGCCCCTTCATGGCCATCTCTGCCACCTTGTGTACATTACATCAGGCAAGGAGACTACTCCTCTGAATTAACACACATATTTGTTTTCATTCATGGGTGAGGGGTGTGTGTGTGTGTGGGTGGGGGGGTCAAAGGGGGATAGTCACAGTAATGTAGTCTGGTGAGTCTGCTCTCTCTCTCTCTCTCTCTCTCTCTCTCTCTCTCTCTCTCTCTCTCTCTCTCTATATATATATATATATATTCTCCCTCTCTTATTCTCGTATGGCGGGCAAACGAGCAGTCACCTGTGACTGGCCCCTGAAATGGAGCATGGGAAACAAAAAGGCCAGCTGGCAGCCTTGTTAACGAGCCAGATTAGACGGCCTATTGTCGCCCAGCTCATCTGTCTGACCAGCCACCCACCGCAGAAAGTGTGCACGCGCGAGAGAGAGCGTGAGAGAAGGAGAGAGAAAAAGAGAGAGAGGACTGCTCATTCATGAGATTGGTTTGCAGTGCGTGTGAAAATAAGTGACACGAAAGATTTGAAATGATATCATAGTATCAAGTATCATAGTGTAATAATATATAATATATTGTACCATTGATTTCTTTAATGAATTTCACATTACATAATTTAGGATGCCTACAGGGCATGTCAACATTTCACATAGGAAGAGGTCAAAGATGTCATATTTGGTGTTTGCCATGGCAGCTAGCTCTTAGATATAGTTTCCTAGTGATTGTGCAAGTGAAACGATGTGTTTCTCACCAAGCAAAAGACTGTAAGGTTAACAGTAAACAGCTAACAGGTCTGGGCATTCTTCTGAGAGACTCTGGTTAATGTGAACTGACCATGTTATCTCAACCACAGTAAACCATCTAAACTGGTTTGTGGATCACTCAACTCTGCCTCACTCTCCCTCTCTCTCTCTCTCTCTCTCTCTCTCTCCCTCTCTCTCTGGCCATTTCTTTAAACTCAGGATCACAGATGACTGATTTTCACAGGAAACCCTCCAATATCTCCTGTGCAGTGGCTGGAGTGAAACGCTCCTCCACCGGGGTAATATAACTCATTTCCACAGCATGACCAGTTTACTGACCTCCTCACCAGATTGTGTGTGTGTGTATGTGTATGTGTGTGTGTGTCTGTCGCTCTCTCTCTCTCTCTCTCTCTCTCTCTCTCTCTCTCTCTCTCTGTGTGTGTGTGTGTTGTGTTCTCAAAATCTCATTACCTCATGTGTTCCTGTTCTTAATTAAGAAATCATGTGGTAGCTCAGTGATAAGTCATGGACCAATGACTTGCATAAAACTAAGATTCAGCAGCCTTCGTGTTTACACAGTGGTTTTCAAGTGATACCCCCTTTGTGGGAGCTATGGGGAAGAGCTATGTAAATACAAATGGAGTCAACCCTGGGCCCCATGTCTCATGAAGGAACGCCTTGACTTGCACAGTTAATGTTGGTCATTAGAAAGAATAATCGTTTGCCAAACTCGTTATGCTGCTGACAGCCAACGCCTGTCTGGATAAAGGAGAAAGTGAGAGGCTCCAAAAAAATAAAAAATAAAAAGACATGCAGGCTGCACACTCCTCTTTCTGATGGCTGAGCATTAGGTTTCATGGTACATTTCACCCTGTCAGGTGTGTCTCTCAGAGATGGAAATGGAATTAAATTGAACCCTGGGCCTTGATTGATCTGATCAACAAATAAGATATTATTCATGGCCATCCATCAGTGTTCAGTGGCAGGCCAAAAAAGCGGACATCTTTATTCAGAGCGCACGCTGGCCACCCATTTAAACACAGGCCCCTCACGCCAACGTATGAGAGTATAAGAGCAGCTCTTTACAACAGTGATTATTGAGATGACAAGAACACAAGATCTGATGTAAATAATTGCACCCCCACAAGGAGGTGTGTGAACCAGTGTGCTCATTTTTATATCTGTACCTTTCACCTTTTTTGAAAAATAAAGCAGGGCAGAGAAAGAGATGAAGAAAGAGAGAGAGATGGAGTGTGAGAGAGAGAGAGCAGAAGAGAGAGGGAAAAAAGAAGGCATGATGAGAGACATTACAGAAATGAAAATGAAAATGAAAATGCATGACTTATGATAATTACTGCGAATGGAAGTGACAGCTCTGCCTCCTCTTTCAATCAGAAGATGTGACACCGTCCCTAAAAGTATTTCCCCTCTAATGGGCAGCTTCAATTGCTCCTGTGAAAATCTGGCACTGTGAAAAAGGATTATGGCATATGCAATCTGCTTTTGATGTAACACCAAATAAATGTGTTGATATTACATGAGAGATAAATGATAATGACTTGTAGACACAAATGCTGTATGCATAAGGTGCTAGCTCTTTTTCCCTTGTGGGGAATGAGGCATTACTTGGCTCGGTGGGAAGAAATTCATTCTTTCTTTCACCCCAATTTTTTTCCCCACCTCCCCTCTTTTTTTCTCCTCAGCCTCCCAGTCTATGTGGATTTGAGTTTTTTTCCCCCTAACAGATGGAAGAGAAGATTGATCGGTGCATATCCTCAAATAGACAACGTCTGTCTGCATGTTTCCATTCTGCCAGGAAACAAGACGACAAGCAGATTTACACGTTTACTTCCTGCTTCCTGTTCAGACACTACTGTTCACTTGTTCTCGTAAAAAAGTAAAAAAAAAAAGGTGTTGCTGCCATTCTGACTTGTCCTCTCAGGGAGAGTCTATTTGCGAAGGCAGCCATGGAGAACCTTTCACTGGAGGCTTCATGCCTCTGTCACCTCTGATACAACCTGGCCTGAACTGTCAAGATTTCAGGCCCCGTTTGCATTCGCTTGGATCGGCTTTGCACCTGCTGAGGGTGCTGTATTTTCAAATGACCTCCTAACGCAAGGATGTGTCACGCATGTGACAGCGACAGGGCCGCGGCTTTATCCGACCGATCGCCGACCGCTGTCCGCCTGACTGTGATCCTCTGTGCGGCGGCTGCTGCTCCAATCACACAGTGACGCGGAACTGGGGGTGACGAGATGACAGGGGACACAACTGGGCCAGGGTGTCAGGGCCACACCGAGGTCTGTGCACCAGTGTCTTCAGCAGCTGGGGGAACCTCTTTTCAACTCTTTTTTTCACAACAACATGGTCGACATCTCTACATCTGCCCTCTGTCACCCTCAGCTAGTCTGTTCCAAACGGTTATTTATTCAACTGGAATTCTATTTGGAGACAATTTCGACCATTTTTAACCAGGTAGTCTGCACATGTACAGTATGAATATGTATATGTATAATATACAGTATATATACACTGATATATATATATATATATATATATATATATATATATATATACAGTAAAAACTGTAGCCTAATCAAACAAACTACACTCACCATTACATGTACAGTATACAGCATCATCCAGCAGCTCTTGACTCATACACCTACAGTGTTTAGCCATTGTGAAGACAAAGGATAAACATGTTAAGATACATGCTCAAACCCATTCTGTTTGGGGAATGACCTACTGTCTTACTACAGAAAGTATACCATGTCACACCTTGCATTGCTTTTGGGTCATTCCACGTCAATTCAACCAGGGCCCACGCACTTAGGTCTCAAAAAATTCTGAAAAAATTACCAGGTGTACCTATGTTACCCAGGAGACACACTGTAAAATTACTCTTATGTAAGATCAATACTTTCCAAGATACAGCCAGTTTTACAGGGGGAGGGGGGTGTCGATTTTGTTCGGGCTCTTTTTTTTGTCAAAGTTCACAAGCTCACAGCGCAAGAACTAAACCATGTAGGAGGCTCAAATTTTGCATGCTGGTACATAAATAGGAATAGTATGTAGCAAAATCGTCACGTTTGGTCTGGATAATCCTGCATGGTCATAGCTGTCCCTCAAAGTTGATACAAATTTTATGGGAGTTTTTGGCTGGGCTCTGTTTAAGCCTTCAGAAGACATATTTGTACTCAACATAGGCTCTTGATTTATTTTCCTTACTGAGATAAGTAGAAACACTCTCACAAAAAACAATGAACAGAAAATAAATTCCTTCAGGGTCTGAACAGCAGACCTTAGAAGTCTAAAAAATCATTTTGGTTCTCATTTTCAGAGCACCTAAACACCTTTTTTCTTTATTCTCCATGATCTTTTCTTTTTAAAAACACCAATTTGACTTGTCTTATGCAAATCTTTCTTTTTCACTTTCCACCCTGAACATGGGCAAAATGCACCATTGACATCAATATGTTTTGTATAGAGCTACCACAGGTTACTCTATACAACCACAGGTGGCAGTGTGGTGACTCTATATAAATCATATTGATGTCAATGGGGCATTTTGCCCATGTTCAGGGTGGAAAATAAAAAAGAAAGATTTGCATAAGACAAGTCAAATTGGTGTTTTCAAAAAGAAGGGATCATGGAGAATAAGGAAAAACATATTTAAAAAATCTTTGTATATTCCCATAAGGTGTTTGGGTGCTCTGAAAATGATAACCAAAATGATTTTTCAGACTTGTGAGGTCTGCTGTTCAGACCCTGAAGGGATTTATTTTCTGTTCATTGCTTTTTGTGAGAGTGTTTCTACTTATCTCAGTAAGGAAAATAAATCAAGAGCCTATGTTGAGTACAAATATGTCTTCTAAAGGCTTAAACAGAGCCCAGCCAAAAACTCCAATAAAATGTGTATCAACTTTGAGGGACAGCTATGACCATGCAGGATTATCCAGACCAAACGTGACGATTTTGCTACATACTATTCCTATTTATGTACCAGCATGCAAAATTTGAGCCTCCTGCATGGTTTAGTTCTTGCGCTGTGGGCTTGTGAACTTTGACAAAAAAAAGAGGCTGGACAAAATCGACACCCCCCTCCCCCTGTAAAACTGGCTGTATCTTGGAAAGTATTGATCTTACATAAGAGTAATTTTACAGTGTGTCTCCTGGGTAACATAGGTACACCTGGTAATTTTGTCAGAATTTTTTGAGACCTAAGTGCGTGGGCCCTGGTTGAACTGACGTGGAATGACCCTTTTGCTGTTCTCATTGTCACCTATTCTCTCAATCTTCTGTCAGATTAGGATGGTGTGGGGCACCCTGTGAGCATGTGGTCCACATTTATAAATGAAAACTAAATGATAGTTAGACAAATAAATAGTTGATAGTACCCTGGTCAAGTTCCATTAAATCTTGTCATGTTGTGACTATGAACCATTCTCTTTGGGGGCTACATTGTACTTATTAATGGCACCTAACTTTCACACGTTTTGATGTCTACATTTTGCAACATCCATTTCATCCCTGAAAAGTAGGAATGTGTGAAATTGTAATTTGCTGGAATGTGTCAAAACAGAAGCTTCTGAACTTCCATGTAAGTTACAGCCAGGATACACCAAGCAGATAGGCAGCCATTAGCCAACATGGGCCCGGGCGGTGAGCACACTGTGTTAGCGGTGTGTCCCATAACAAGGCCACACTGGGCCCGGGCGGTGAGCACACTGTGTTAGCGGTGTGTCCCATAACAAGGCAACACTGGGCCCGGGCGGTGAGCACACTGTGTTAGCGGTGTGTCCCATAACAAGGCCACACTGGGCCCGGGCGGTGAGCACACTGTGTTAGCGGTGTGTCCCATAACAAGGCAACACTGGGCCCGGGCGGTGAGCACACTGTGTTAGCGGTGTGTCCCATAACAAGGCCACACTGGGCCCGGGCGGTGAGCACACTGTGTTAGCGGTGTGTCCCATAACAAGGCCACACTGGGCCCGGGCGGTGAGCACACTGTGTTAGCGGTGTGTCCCATAACAAGGCAACACTGGGCCCGGGCGGTGAGCACACTGTGTTAGCGGTGTGTCCCATAACAAGGCAACACTGGGCCTGTGTCGGTGTCTTTGCGCTCTGCTGTTCTGCTTGCCTGGCTGTTACCAAGAGTTGAGATAAATACAGAGACTAAATTTCCCTTACGGGATCAAAAGTGTATATACTTATACTTATACTTACTTAGAAGCGCAGTGTAATCATCAGACGTTTACATGGAGATAATAGTATATAGTATATGAGTATATATACTCTTTTGATCCCGTGAGGGAAATTTGGTCTCTGTATTTATCCCAATTTGTGAATTAGTGAAACACACTCAGCACACAATGATCACACAGTGAGGTGAAGCACACACTAATCCCGATGCAGTGAGCTGCCTGCTACAGCGGCGCTCAGGGAGCAGTGAGGGGTTAGGTGCCTTGCTCAAAGGCCTCTGGATGCTTTGCTTTGCCTCTGGATGACTGGATCTCATAATGTGGTTTCTCATTATTTTTGGTTTCTGCCTCTTTCATTCTTCCACAGCTAGAACACCAAGGCTTACAACACCAGTGCCATTTGCAACGTTTTATTAGACCTGCTCTCATATTGCGAAACGGATTCAGGTGAGTGAACGTGTGAAAAAGTCAAGCAAGTGCCAGGGATGGATTAATGCACGGGCCTACCGGGCCCTGGCCCAGGGCGCCCTGAAGCCCAAGCCGTTGCATGGAATCACTGCCTCAATATCAACAAATCAGGATGTAGGCTATGAATCTGATTGAATTAAAGAATTGGCCATCCCCAAAATGCACCAGAATACAGGAAATCACATCAAACAAATTAAAACATTTCTGGGGGAGGACTCCCAAACCCCCCCTCCCACATATGTGACAATTAGTGGGGGGCCCTTAATACATCTGGGCCCAGGGACCCGAAAGTTCATAATCCGTCCATGGCAAGTGCTACGTTTTTATATATCTGCATATTAGGCAGACACGAAATGTGCGTGCTAGTTGGACATCGGCAGTAATCTTTGCGTCGAGTACACTTTTTTTGGCCTGACGAAGACAACGTAGGACAACCTCAACAGTAGGCCTTCATCTCCGCCAGTCTCCGCCTTTAAAGTTGGTTTGGTATGTCCCTAGCTCTACTGAGCCTTTCATGGACATTTACTACAAAGATAAATTGCTCATAAATAGTCATTGCCTTAAATATACAACTATGTTAAGTATCAATCTATAAAAACTTTTGTCAGACATTCTATTCTCTCTCTAACCTTCAGGATCTGGGCAACTTTTATAGATCCAGGGTGAACTATTGACTTATAAAGCCTTACAGTGTATAAGTGAACACGCAAAGTTGCTCCTCTGACTTTGAGAGCTGTGTGCCCTTGTAGAAGTGTGTGGGGCTGCCCCTAAATGTCAGGTGATATGCTAAGCAGCTGGAGGCAGCAGAAGGGCATTAAATTGTGATTGCTCGATTTCCAACTTCCTGTTAAGGGAACCTAATGAAACATGTTCGATTATGTGTTGGACTCTATGCATTACATTTGGCATTAGGAAGTTAATGATATTGTGTGTGTGCCGTGTCTATTCAACCTGTATTAATCTCTATCAGCCCTTACTTGGCAATTTTCTGCATCCACTGGGATTATAACTAAACCGTGGCATTAATTTGACGAAATTAAAATGAATGATTTTTTTTATTTTTAAGTGCATAGACGACCTGTCATGTTGACTGGCAGGTTGGATTGCAGCCTCGAGTTAAAATAATAATAACTGGAACTTGTTCATTACTTGGTAAAAATGCAAAATTCATTATAACAGTCATGCTTTCAGAGGGGTAATTCAGGGAGATGGGGACCGTTGCATTCCAATTTCCATATAACCTGGATACACATTGAAAAAAAAAACTTTGAGGGATTTTCTTCTGCTTTGCTGACCAAAAACATGTCATTCAGTCCCTTTTACATAGATTTTGGGAGACAGGTGATCAAGTTCAATGGCATAACACCCAACAACACATTCTCACAGATTTAGAATTCCAAGGTAGTTTGCTGGTATGGTGACGGTATGATTTTAATTGAAAATTGATGCCATGAGCCAAACTAAAAGAGTTCAAAAGCATATCATTGCAAACATAAAACAAAACATTAAAAAAACATGTCCTGCCAAAAGGGTACTTATCAGGGGGCAGGTGACCATCACATGTGGTGGTGCATACACCTGTTGTTATTTACTTTGCTTGAGTTTTATTTGTTTTGATTTTATTATTTCATCATGCCAAATGTATAATAATGAACACAGTGGTGCATGTTTATATCTCATTTTATGGTCCCCAATTATGTGTTTTTATCAGTAATGAGAAAATAATAGTTAATTTCAGACAATTACCAATGCAATTCAATGTGAAAACTGCAGTCTTATTTAAGTCCCCTTGCCTTCCATAATTACATTTGACTCTGCCAGAGCAGGGCTTCCCAGTCACTTAATTACACCTCTGACTCGCTTCCTCTTTTCTACAGTGACATGTCTGTGTGTAGACATACTCTGCGCCGAACAAGGCATTTAGCAGACACAAGTCAGATGAGTGCAATTCATATTTTGCATGCAATCAGGCACTGATGGCTGTCCATCCACCCCCCCCCCCCCACACACACACACACACACACACAAACATGCACACACACACACACACACACACACACACACACACACACACACACACACACAGCCCCCAGGCTCACCACGTACTCTCTCTACTTGTGCCCTCTGGCATGGCAGCCGCTCTCTCTGTGTCTTAATCATCCTCTGGCATGGCAGGGAGAGCAGGTGAGCTAAGTTAATAGCGCTGCAGCCATGCTGAGGGTGAGCTTTCATGCTAAGCCAAAAACACACTGGGAAAGCCCTAAGAAAAGGATAGCACCATATCCATCACAGAAATTGAATGGTTAGTTTTTGGATCTCAGACCACCTCTATCTCGCTCGGTTCTGTGAAATGAATTGGTGGAAGCATAGATTGCATGTAGCTCAGCACACCTGTAATGATGCTTATGACACAAAGCCCAGGGTGCAAAGGCCTAGACTGCAGTCAGGGCCATTGAAATGTCATTTTGTTTTCCATCTGAATCTAGCTAATTTCCTTTTTCTTAAACCAACACAAGCCATATTATTAAAACTGTCCGCAATGCTGTTATTGTGTTAGTGACATGTAATAATTTGTTCTGGTCTCACACAGGGAGGATTCTCTTTTTTCATTTTAATGGAAATTATATTGCAGTACCTCCATGACCTCTTAAATTAATGTTGGGAATTAGTCTAATTAGAGATGTATGCTGTGGTTTAATTAAGCGGTGAGATGCACCATTGGCTGTGGTGAGTTCCTCTGGTGGTCTCACGGCACCGTTGTTGGCAGCGCTCCAAACATTGTGTTGTCCTGCAGTTCCCAATGATATTATTCACAGCTGACTTGGCTGAGCTCTCGCAGAAATCATCACTCAATGATGCCAGGTCGTTGTTCACTCCTCTTGCCCTCGACCCCCCCCCCCACCCCCATACACACACATACACACACACACACACTGCCCCACTATGACTGCTCTCACTGTCCCCGACCACCCCCTGTTCTTTTCCAACTCGCTATTTCAAAGCCCGTCCGGAGAGATTTGAAATTTGCACGAGAGTTGCCCTTCAGAGTAAAGCGTTTGGGCACCCTTGGTTTTAAGCCAATCTAATCCTTGTAATCATGGATTGTAGTCAAACCCCCTTTTCCCAGTGGCTAGAGGGAGAGAGAGAGAAAGAGAGAGAAAGAGAGAGAGAGAGAGAAATCCCGAATCCTTGCTAGCACAAAGCCATGACCCGAATGGCAGGCAATATAGTGCCTTATTTGTCTGTACTTTAAGAGATATGTGTTTGGAGAGTAAAAGCGACAGAGCATGTTTTGTGGCCACCCCGGAGATATGCATGTGGCCTATGTGAAATGACAGGTGCATTTTCTGAGAGGAGGCCCCCTAATGCTTTTTCTGTTTAGCACTTGACAGTTTGCCTTCGTCATAACATGAGCCTAAGGGGTTTGGAACAAGCCTGATTATTTCAGGGGCCTGGCATCTCTCTTTCCACAAATTGAATTCCTTTATGGGGAAGAGGCCGTTAAGGCTCGGTGGAGGAGGTCAACATAAATCAGCATGCAAACTGAATTCCGTACATTCAGTCAGACTGACCTCGATTTCTTCAGAGAGAGAGAGGGGGGCAAAATACTCTCTCGCTCCATCTCTCTCTCGCTCCATCGCTCTCTCACTCTCTTGGTGGCTTGTTGACAGTTACTATTATTTTTCCAGATGAGGGAAATAAATGAATTTGCCGGGGTGACCATGCATAATCTTTATTAAAGTGCTAAAGTAATCTACTTGTATTCCTGAGATAAGACGATAAAACTGATAATAAAGTGTTTTGTTTCTCTGTTGACTTCCACCAAATCCACGGATGCAGTGCTGACTGTGAATCAGGAGAGGGGACACGAACAGCGCCTCAGGTAAACACAAGAAGCCTGTACTCCGAGAGGGATTATGTCCAATGAAACGGTCATTGTAGGAGGGATAATGACGGCCCTAGGGCGGGATGGTGCACAACACCTGGACACCAGGGAACCCTGGACGAGGGACCTGTTGTTTCCTCCAAATGACATAATTAGCTTTGATAATTTGAAGGAGAACTCCATTGAAGAGAATTTTACTGATACTACATTAGTTTCCTTGCCATGGTCGGACCCCCAAATGTCTGTGACTGTGTTCATGGTCGTACGCTTCTGCGGCTCATTACTCATGGAACGTTGCCCATCAGATACTGGAATGAGCAATCAGAGAGTGCTCCTCTGCAAAGCCATGTAATGATATTTAATTGAAGATCTGTGCTGATGAGATTTTTAGTCCTTGCGGGCTGTGTTATTTTGAGGAATAATTTGTGTGTCCTGCCATGTCACTCCCCAGTGGTGTGTGTTTGTGTGTGTGTGTGTGTGTGTGAGAATGTGTGTGTGTGTGTGTGTGTGTGTGTGTGTGTGTGTGTGTGTGTCTGTGTGTTTGTGTGTGTGTGTGTGTGTGTGTGTGTGTGTGTGTGTGTGTGTGTGTTTCTCTCTTGATACTCTCTTGATACTCTTGAGAGCATCTGTCACAAAGGTCTCTTGTAGTTAACTCATCTGTCACGGCTAGACAGTGCTTCGGTTGTCACTTGTCATTTATATCACAGTATTCAATATAGCAGCTTTCTTTGGAGATGCCATCTTTGTCATACGTGTCAGGGTTGAGTTTGACAGCCGGACACTGGAGAGCCGCCACGTGGTCTAACAGGCCATCCAAGGACTTTTTATAATATGTGTGTGTGTGTGTGTGTGTGTGTGTGTATGTGTGTATATAAAACACAGTGATGTTGATGAATTCATTAAGACAGCCTGAAGGAGAAAAGTTTGACTATTTTAATATACTATGTTTCAACATTTTCCAGTTCCAAGCATTTCAATTTAGCAAACACAACTCTCCAGAACTCTCATTTGGATCACTTCCAAATGAGAAAATTGGTTGATGGGAAAAATCAGCCACTTCTGCCTCCTATGATCAAGCTTTTCCATCACTCATGGGGTTGTTATGGAGTCTCTGGCCTGAGGTACTTACGTGTGTCTTGCACAAGTTCAAGCACCTCCTTCACAAAGCCTCATTTGAGAGCGTAATCTGTTCAAGGTTTCATGAGCCTGACCTTATTTCAAGTTCAGTGGTACAAAATGTATCTGGGATAGAACTACAGAGAGGGAACACCAAACATTGTTTTCTTTGCCCTTTATTTTAACGTACAAGGAGAGTATGCATCAATTTTGGATGTGGAAAAAGGTTATCAGTGGTAGTGGTAGGCGTTTTTTATTCAGCTTAGGTAGATGGATCAATATGATATGATCTGATTGGGTAGATGGATCAATATGATATGATCTATTGTTGTTCAAATACCATATCATCAGATCAGAACAATGTCATGACAACAACGTCTCAATCAAAACAATGTCATGACAACAACGTTTCAATCAGAACAATGTCATGACAACAATGTTTCAATTAGAACAATGTCATGACAACAACGTTTCAATCAGAACAATGTCATGACAACGTTTGTTGTCAAACTCCATCTACCCAAATATTCTGGTGATGTGTAAGACACTTCTGTATGTCCATTTGCTCTATATAATAAAACCTTATTTTTACTAGAAACAAATGTTTTATTGCCTTTTTATCCATAAGGTTTTTGGCCCGTTAGCCACAGGCTGACTGTGGACAGCCTGAAGACTGTTGTCTTAATACTTGGTAGTGTAATGTGCCAGAGATGAGGAATATGTGAAACATTAATGGTGTGTTTTCTGCTGAGCTGGTTATTTGTGAAAGTTATTGTTATGCTTTGCTTGGCCATGCATTGTGTGTGACATGCATTCATTCTAGATGCCATTAGGTTTGATGGCCTCACCAACAAAACACTTCACAACTGCTCCCTTGTAGCTGGGATGAGGCATTTGCTATCTAAAGCTCTTGGCCAAACACATCCATATCAGGAACAAAAAAAAATGTGTAGTTCTTTCTCTTCACATGAAGGGCTTTTATCATGGTTTATTCATCCAGACTGACAGTTATCACTGTTGGTATGTATTTACACAGCTTTGCCCACAGAGCTACAGTGTAAGGGGTTCAGACCTCATTGTCATGCTAATGAGCTTTCGTTTGGTTTGCTCCCATATTGTTAGCATAATGCAGCTAATATATTAAGTGCATTTATATTCAAATATGCACTGAATTTAATAGTACAAATACACTGACAGCCACTGCTATTATCTGAGTATATTCACTCCATGTAGACGCAAAGTGATAAATCTGAGGAGGAAATGTGGATTTTCTGGCCATTGACACGAGTGTATTTTTACACCTAACACCATAGCAAAATGTGTGTCACGTGGCCTACTGGTTAGCTCTTCGGACTTGTGACCAGTAGGAACGGCTGAAGTGCCCTTGAGCAAGGCACCTAACCCCTCACTGCTCCCCGAGCGCCGCTGTAGCAGGCAGCTCACTGCGTCGGGATTAGTGTGTGCTTCACCTCTCTGTGTGTTCACTGTGTGCTGTGTGTTTTACTAATTCACGGATTGGGATAAATGCAGAGACCAAATTCCCCTCACGGGACCAAAAGAGTATATATACTTACATACTTACACTATACTATACTTGCACTCTAACCCCTCGATGCTCACTGAGCAGGGCCACAGAATCAGCGGCAGGTCCTGGGCCACTTCAATTGGCTGAACCCAGGGAAGGACCGGAGCATACATATAACTTTGTAAGACTATAGCTGTAACCTATGGGTGGAAATGACCTTTGACGCACAGCGTTTTCCTGAGTCAAAGAGTAATGGCAAATGTGTTGGCTACAGAAATGAAATAAGCTCTTCTCCTCCCAAACACATACGCATTGGTTAATAGTACAAGGCAGGCGTCATACATCAATCAGCCAATAGCATAGGCCTATCTGCACTCATTCAGGAAATATATATATAGGAGGATGCGTCATTGTTTAACACAGTCATCAGTCACCTGGGGCCTGTTGCACAAAAGCAGAATTAAGACATCCGGGATAAGTTACTGAGCTGCGCTCAATGAATCCAAAACAAGAGCGTACAGGTTTAATTGGTTGCACAACGAGCAAGCCAGGATGAGCAGACACGGATTCATCAAGCCAGGTGAAACCTATCCTGGATAAGTGCGCGTTCACGGCTCCCTTAAATAGACCCCGCCACCGATCACAGATTCACGGATTCACCATGACAACTAGAGCGGCTTCATTGCTTCTTCTACGGTGTGAAGTAGGTAGATACCCTTCTCACAACAGCAACAAACAGCAACACCTCTGTTAAGGAGAATATTGCAACTAGTTACGCGACCACCACGTGCGAAATGGTTATGCACTCCTGTGACGTCACATTGTCGCATGACAGGTCGGGAATGCCGAGTATGTAAAAGTTAATTATTGATCAAAAAAGTTTAAATAATGACAGTGGGTCTAGGTATATGTGATAACAATGTGTAGTGGGCAGTGGAATAACTATAACTCCGGAATCTATAGTGAGCGATCAAGAGCGTGCATGCGAGACCGTGTGTGCATCTGAGTGTAGTGCGCACACGACGGGAGAGAGAGAGAGGGGTGGTGCGTGTGTGCATCTGAGTGTAGTGCGCACACGACGGGAGAGAGAGAGAGGGGTGGTGCGTGTGTGCCTGAGCGCATCCAAGACAGAGAGCATCCCGATTGGCCTGTTTCGCTAAATCAACCAATCAGTTTTCAGTGTAGGCGGGCTTTTATCTCTTCTCTCCCGAACTTAATTAATCAGTTCAATGTATAGGAACAGGAGCGTCATGGTAGAGTCAGTGCCTCAAAAAAAGGAAAATGTAAGACCCATTTCAAAGGGTAGGCTATTGTCTCATAAGAGTAAAAAATAATGATAGGCCTAATCTTGCACGCTGCACTGTTTGTAACAGTGACTTTAGCAATGCCCATGCAATTGCAAAAGACATGTTGAGGTGAGTTTAACAAGTGTCAATTCATGTGCATATTATTCAGGCCTATACTAGATGGCTATAGTTGCCAAGGCTACATGAAAAGACCAAACTACCAAAATCTACATATTTTATTTTCACAATTTCTATCTAGGCCTTCCTTATTTGGTGTACTGACTAGACATTATTGAACATATCTGTATTTAAGCAGGCTAACGTTTTTTGTTTGTTTGTTTGTTTCTTTGTTTGTTTGTTTGTTTGTTTGTTTGTTTTTGGGGGGGGCTTTGTGATACCTCCCTGAAATGACTTTTTGCAGGTTGGGATGTCTGTGAATAGAAATATAAATGAAATAATATAAAAAGCCTCGCAGTGACACAGAACGTCCCTGTGAACACAGGATCACTTGTGTCTGCACTCATACAGCCTGATAGATATTTCACATAATACACATAATAGCCCGGTTTATAGTGAGGCCCAAACCTGGTGCTTGAGATTAGCTCCTTAGTTTCGTGTTGCAAACATTATGGCTATAATATTGCTATTACAGTCTTAGCAGGAGTATTTTAAAATGCAAGCATTGATGGGGAATACCTTTATCCTTAATATTAAAAAAATAGATCTGCCAGATGCTTTTGACACCAAGACTCAAACATCCCTTTGTGTCCCTCTGTTACAGGAGAAATCCGGTGATTCACATAGATCTCCGTTTCTTAAGGTCATCAGGTACTGTTGGTATGAAAAAAACAAAAACAATCGGTTCTACCAAGCTTGAGTTGCTACAGCTAAAGCAGCCAGGCAGCTACAGTGCTGCACTCAGGAACATGCCCCCAGAGTGTAGCACCGTAGCTGCCCCATGTTCATGCCCCCAGAGTGTAGCACCGTAGCTGCCTGGAAGCTCAAATTCCACAACCTAGCAACTCGAGCTAGGTAAAACCGATTGTTTTCATTTTTACGTACCGATAGTACTTGGTGACCTCGAGAAATGGAGATCTCCATTCTCCTTTAATACATCAGTCCCATCCTCAAACCACTGCATTCAAGCTGTACCCATAGTTATGGGATGGCTTTTTATAAATACTGACAAATACCCATCCCAGTTCCAGTGGAAATCGTTTGACGTGTTGACAGCGTTTCAGCACCCATCCAACAATCAGACAGCTCTCCTCCACGGCATGGCATTCTGCTGGACCATTTTTGAACGATACAGGTGCCAAGACATTCTGCGGGTTTTACCAATATGGAAAGAACTCCACACACACACACATTGTGTTCCAATGTACACTTCCATGGCTATTTAGATCACGCGGGAAGCCACCCTTGCTATGATCACGGCTGACGGCCTGCTAATGAGAGCTGGCACCGGAGGTGAGTGCCGATGCCAAAGACACATTAAGCTCGGCATCTTGCTCATGGTCAACTCACTCCCCGGTTGTAGCTGGAGGCAGATGGCAACACCATTCTAGGCTCAACACTGGACAAGAGTGTGTGAGTTTATGTGTTAGAGGGGTAGTTTTGGTGGTGGGGGTGGAGGTGGGTTGACCAGCTGTGTCTTTGTGAAAAGCATGGAAGTGTATGTGTGTGTGTGTGTGTTTGTGTGTGGCAATGTGCGTTTTGGAAAAGTCCAAACTGCTGTGCAAATGTTAATAGTGATGTGAGAAAAGCACCAAAGCGACTGAGAAAAACTGTAAATGATGAACCATTAAACTCATACAAGCTATTTTGAATAGCAGGAAAAACAACATATATAAATGGCCTCTGTTTTGAAAATCAAATATGGAGTAAACAGAATGGTGATTCAATCTACAGATGGCCATCTCTGAGCAAAACAGGGGCAAAAGAAAATCCATTTGATAGGCTGTAAGAAATGCAGCAAAATCTACTGATGAATATATTAAATATTCTTTCTGATATTAGAGGTCTAATTCAGTGCAATCAGCATCTGCCAATGATGTTACCCAAGTCATCAGATTGAAAAATGGCGTAGAATCTTTCATTAGTTACTAAACTATCAGGACATGTGAACCATTAACACTAAATGGATGAGATGTGCACTTATGGGCCAAACCTGACCTTCAAATTGGTAAATTAAAAGCCTCATTTGGCAGCATTGCATATGGCATTCGTATGTGGCATTCACATGACGGTTGTGAGCCCTAATGCGACTGTATTCTCCCATGTCCTAACAGGGGTGAAAGAAAGCGTGATCTCTCAAATTAAACTTAATCCAAGTGTAATTTTTGATAACACCACTAATGGACTCTTTTTGAGTGGAGAGGCAGATGAATTTAGGCTTGAAATTGAATGGGTGTACGGCTACCGAGGCTGAAACGAAAAACAGACAGAAACTGAATGCATTTGCTCAAGCTATATATAGTGAAAATGGATTATTAAATTGGCTGCTATTACAAAAGTGAGAGGGGAAAACATGAGGAGAAAGGCTTATATACCCCCTGACACACACACTCACACACACACACACACACACACACACACACACACACGCACACACACACACACACACACACACACTCACACACAGTAGAGACAGTAGCCCTACGTGACCAATCAGTCACTGAGCCAGGCAGTCGACGGCCGTCAGATGGATGGCATTTAGTGCAAGCAATTAGTGCAAACTGCAAAACCTAGTGGATGACCTGCAAAAGCACGTCACTTGCTCAAAATGGATAGTCCATTCCTCAAAAGCACGTATTCATGTCAATGAAACTGTCAGTGTCATCAAAATGAGAAGTCTTGACATCATTGTTTATGAACAAGATAGTCAAATGGCTTTGTCATGTTTTCATTATGACAGTTCTCTCAGTGTTTTCCAATGCAAAAAAAGGTCAGAACTCAGTGACACTACCCGAACATGCTCAAGACAGCACTATACTGTACTTGTACAGCCATTTGAAAACTACAAAGTTACACATTGCTGTAGTTAGGTGAGTAAGTGAGTACAAGACACTGAATACGTACATTTTTACTGTATGCTCTTTGCAATTCTACAGCATTGTGACAGAATTTGATAACTAGTTCAACAATTTTGTATGTAATGACTCAAGCAATGAAATGAAGACTATTAGTTTTATAGGGAACGACTATTCAGTATCCATAAGTATAGTTCATTTTGACTGACATGACATATGCAAATGATAATGTTAAAAAACAGCAGAGAATTGTATGAAAGCAACTGATACATGTCCAAAAGTATTTGCAATTTGTTCAGAGGAAGGAGAATTTGCTACTATGATGTGCACAAATGACTAAATGTTGTGGAGGTTAAACTAATAGTTATGAGAATTTTCATTCTGATCTGCAAAAAGCACCAAAGCGACTGAGAAAAACTGTATAATCCATTTGTAATTTATGATTTAGCCTGTTTGGCCATTTTAGGATTTGATAAAGTTGTGTTGTTCTGCATCTTCTGGATGTTGAAGTCATTGGTGAATGTGATAACCGTACTGCTCATAACTGATGTGTGTCATGATAAGCAGGGGTGAGGTAGTAAAAGAGGTGGGCAGACTATGAATTCTGTATTCAGGGTAAGGTGGACAGCGCCATGCGCTATCAGAAGGCATTCAGAACATGTTTGATGATGAGGTGGAAAAACTCTAATAAGAGGTGGATAAACTCTATATCTGAAATTTTAGAGGTGGATAAACTGTGTTAACTTGCTTTTAGCCCCCAAACAGCCCTGTTGATAGGTAATACAACTGAATGCATATAAATAACTCCAACTGTCCGGTTCTTCCTAGCAACAGTAATTCATCCGCCACTGACCAAATCCAAAACAACTCAATAGCTACTACATCACCTCAAAAACAGGAATATCTTATATTTTTCAAAAGCTAGAATGCATTCAGCAGAGCTCATGAGGTTCACACAAAGGCGATCCTTGAATTCAGCTTTGTTCACATCAAAATGTGCCTTGAAAATGTTGCACACGGGTCTAAGCTTTTAGAGGAAGACTGCTTTACTTTTTTGTTTTGCATACTGTGTGTGGACCTGATTCATTTGAGTTTTGCATCAACCTAAATGGCCTCGTAGAGTTCTGGGTGATGCCAGGGGAGAATTCAGAACAGCAGTCTGACAACAACATGCCGGTCATGTCTTTAAGCAATCAACTGAAAAGTATAGCATTGGTCGCAGCACAGTGACTTTCACTAGATGCCACTCTGCTTGTGAGGGTCTTAGAGTGAGGACACTGAAGAGGTCAGATGTTTCAAGATTTTCTAAATGAACCATTTATAATAATTTCCACAATGTATAGGATGTAATTGCAACAAACGGTAACAATTTACAATAATGGTACACAATTTAGCATTAGTTAAGTATTAGTTAAGCATTAACAAACACTTGATTAATCATAACTAAGTATGTTTCCAACAATACTTGCTTTTCCTCATTAATAGAGTATTATTTGGTCACACTTTACTTGAAGGTATCTACATAAGAGTGACATTACACTCTCATGAATGTGTCATACACATTATAAACAAGTCATAAATGTTTATGACATAATGCCTCTGCCATTAAGTGTCATTCGGTTTTTGTCATGACAAGTTAAGGTTAGGGTTAGGTTTAGAGTTAGGGTTAGGGTTAGAGTTAGGGATAGTGTTTCTCATCATTTTGTACTTCTGTTATTACAGTTTTGGTGTACGGGCAACAAGTCTTCTGATTATCAGATGTTATACAAAGTCTGCATACTCCGGATTTAAAGGGTAAACCATATCTAGACATACTACTGCCACTAATTCAACACTATTAACCAGCCTATAGAGAAACATTATAATCACTTATCTTCTCCTTTGTTTGTAAGAACAATTCCCATGAAGATACCTGTATTTCCTTCATATATTCTGTATGGAACCAGTGTGAAAACATTAAAAAGCAACCATCAAGCATGAGTTCAGGGACAGGCAGCCAAAAGTGTCATGTCACTTTTATGTAGATACCTTCAAGTATGTTAATCCTTAAAGAAACATACTGAATAATAATTGTTTGTTAATGCTTAACTAATACTTAACTAATACTACCCTGGAAATCCAGAGTTCTCGCGAGAGCACAATGGAATTGTCTCTGCGAGACACTCTGGCAAAGAGCAATGATGCACGTTACTTTTTCCCCAACATTCCTGGGAACCAGCTAAACTGATGAAAACAGCGCTGCAATGTTGGAGGACAGTACACATTGGTCGTAGTGTTATCCCATTGCGTTGAAGTCCGACATCATTCAAAGTAAACATGGTCTAGTGTTATCCAATTGCGTGCAGTGAGGTTTTTAAATGCATGCTTGTTGCCGCCCCTCGAGTTCAGCCATTACATTGCTCTTTGCCAGACCCTTAATCTTTCTAGATTATCAGGGTCTGGATTTTCCAGGCTAAACTACAGTTTTTTTCAAATGCTTACACATTAAATCTTTGCTTGTCACACAATTTTCTAATCATGTCTTCCAAACATCATAACCCCACACCAAATCTGCAAAACCATACACTAATTCTCAGTGTTTGACTCAGTTTTCAATTGACTAAAACACATTTTGCAAAACACCACACACAATTTTCTACTTAACACACAAAAATCAAACAGGAAGTAACTTGATTTCATTTTTCAAACACAACCCATCAAAATGCCACACTAAATCACCAGTGCTTCACTCTCTCTCTTCACATGTGTAAACACTCATTACTTTACGGAACACCATCATTGCCTTAGTATAGGCCTATAAATAGATACTCTATATGTAGGTATGGACCCTTTCAATCTGGCCCTAGAGGATTTCAGAACCAATGCAGATACTTCGAAAGGAATGTTCTACAAAAAGTCGACTTTATGTACAGTAAAACTTGTCTTTTTTACTATATTTTTGTGTCTTTTTTGTGTTTTTGTGTCATTTTTCTATAGACCTATGAATACACCACCCCCCACACACACACATACAGACAAACACACACACACACACACACACACATAAACACACACACACACACAGACACGCACGCATAAACACACACACACTTTTCTTTGGAAAAAGCAAAGTAATTTGATAGTAGTCAAGTCATTTCCATAGGCGAAATCAGCTTTTTCAGAACTCCATGTACATCTGGTGGTCATTGCCTCATCTTGTGGTCTATTTTGCTTTGCTTTGTTCTTGTTGGCTGTAAAATACTGTATTCACAACAGCAAATTATTTGGGAAAAATCACTATTTTTTGGTTTCAATATTGCTTGCATTTTTACTGTGTATTTCAACTTCTCTCTGTAGATACCGTAACTTTCATTCTTGTATGGAAATACATAAAGCCTATGAAAAGACAGAAGAGCGTTTTGAGCAACAGTGTGTACATGATGTATCCAAAATGTCATATTATGACAAAAGTGTTTGTAATGTGAGGCGAATGTTTGATTTAAAGATGTGTTTATGACATTTTGAATGTTGTGTGTCATTTTGCTGGAGATTTGAGGCATTTTGCATTTTGTGTGAGCAATTGTTGATTTTGTGTGTGGAGTTTTGAAAAATAGACACAGAGTTTTGAAAACGTGTGTAAACAGTTGTAAAAAACTGTAATACTACATTGTGTACCATTATTGTTAAGTGTTACCCAACAATCTTATGAATACATTTTTTTAATAACTTAACCATTAAAAGTCCAATCCTTTATGTAAACTAAAACCGTCAATAGACTTTCCTCATTGTCAATGGACAATAATTAACATGCAAGTAATTTCCTTGACAAGTGTGTGTGTGTTTGTGTGTGAGTGTCTCTCTGTGTGTGTGTGTGTGTGTGTGTGTGTGTGTGTGTGTGTGTGTGTGTGTGTGTAAGTGTCTGTGTATGTGTGTGTGTGTGTGTGTGTGTGTGTTTGTGTGTGTGTGTGTGTGTGTGTGTGTGTGTGTGAGTGTCTGTGTCTGTATGTGTGTGTGTGTGTGTGTGTCTGTGTGTGTGAGTGTGTGTGTGTGTGTGTGTGTGAGTGTCTGTGTGTGTCTGTGTGTGTGTGTGTGTGTGTGTGTGTGTGTGTGTCTGTCTGTGTGTGTGTGTGTGTGTGTGTGTGTGTGTGTGTGTGTGTGTGTGTGTGAAATATGGATGGAGGTAAGGATAAAACACTTAAACTGAATCTGCAGCTTTCGGAAAAGAACAAAAGAGAAAGTATGGCGAAAATGAACCCACACTCATTCTTTTTTAGAACACCCGCTGTTAGAATGTGAATAATGTCTTCAGCTATTCAAACCCACCCCCCCCCCCCACCACCACCCACAGCCTCAGCCACAGCCTCCTACTCCATTAGTTATGTGATGATATGGATCTCAAAACTGCATAGGATAATGCCTTTCTGCTGGAGGGGGATTTTCATAAGAGGTGACACATTTCAATAAATCCTCTCTGAGCTCGGCAGCAGCAGAGAAGCACTCTCGCAGCTGCTTACTGTTGGCTAATGGCTTTGGGGGTGTCTACTTAGTTCTCCACTAGTTTGTGGGGAGCTCATGCATGCACTCAGGATGCAATCATTATCATCAGCCACACAAAAGAAAGAATAAAAAATAAAACAGTCAAGCGCTTTTTGTCTGGGAAAGAGTAATGTTTTCTCAGAAGATTTGAACCTCTAAGATGTGCAATCAAGTAATGGATGCTGCTGAGTGAAAGACATTAGAAGCTTTCAGTTTCACACAATCAGCCATTGTCTTCACAAATGGACATAGCTCTTCTGATGCTGAGGTTCATCTGTACTGGCATTGATGGTCCTTGTCTAGTCATATCCATTTGAACCAGTACAGTACTATTTACCCGGAAATTTGAACATCATCTAACATTGACTTTATCTGGCATCCAAGAGTGGAGGCATCCTTTTGGCTCTCTCCAGCAGAAAAGTCTTTTACAAATTCAGAGACCAGCTGAAAAAAAGAAAAAAAAGAAAAGCAATATTTGAAATCCCTAATAACTCAGTTCAGTCAATTTGTGTCACTAATTTATGACAGATATATACAAGTAAATATTAAAGCTTTTACAGGTGCAGTTTTGTAAGGCTTCTATGAAGGGTATCCTGACCTCTTTTATCGTAGCCGGATTCGAGCCTGCGTCTGCACTCCCCTGGTGTAAATTGCTACGCTTGGTCAAATCTGTCCGACCTCTGTAACAACCATATAAACAAGCCGAGTGATAGAAGGTCTGGTGCAAGGTTTGATCACCATTCTTTTGAGAAAACACATAGCAATGATTCAAAAATCGCTATGACAAAACAAACACAGTATAGCCTATAACAGAATTGAGTGTTCTTGACAGTAACCTTGGGACTGGCAGTTAAGTGAGTGCAACACCTTGACACAAACACAAACATTATCTTGACACGGACACAATTCTTTGAATTCAGTTCGATCTGTGCCCAGAACTGATCCAATTTAGTTCTAGGAACAGAACAAAAGTCAAAACTGAATGGGAGTAAAGCATAAAGCATTCTGATACTTACGCCAGTTGGGTAAGTGGGGGAATTCAGCTCTGTCCACTAGCAGCTTTTACATATTCTTAGTCAGGAATGGCTTCATTGGAGGCTATTACAACTTGAGATACATTAGCTAGTTGGCTCTCAGATGACACTGAAAAGGAGAAGATGAGTAACTGGCAGTATGTCTATTCAATGTTAAGAAAAATAACCTGCTGTAGTAATAGTATTCCGGAAACAGAGGCTAATTAAAAACCAAACATCAAAAATCTATTTCTGTTCAACGATAACAAGTCCAACAATAGAAAACAATATGTCAGATTACAACAATCATTATTGATAAGACAGTTTCTGCTCAGCAAAAAACAAGATTTTCATTTGAATGAAGCATGTAAGGTCAGGTGTGATGCATAAATTCACGAGCAGAACATAGAAATGATGAACTAGTCCAAGCAGAGCTGATGGGGCCAGAATGCGAAGAAAAGGAACATATCTGACATCCCTCCCTACAGTAAATATGAATAGCCGATGAATAGCCGACAGCAATTGATTTTCCTCTTCTTTCTGTCCTCCTATTCAGAATATACAAGCAACCAGTTAGTGAGCTGTTTAAAATATTTAAACTTTTACAGTGAACTATGTGAACTCTAAAGATTCTTTGGGAAGGTCAGGCAGAGTAATTTAAGGTTAACGGCGAGAGCATTCCTCAACAGCTGAAGCGGATGTTGAGCTCACTCATCTCCCGAGCCACTTGCCTCACCTGACACTGAATCCCATGCCATATCCTTCATCCCCACTGCCTCACCTGACACTGAATCCCATGCCATATCCTTCATCCCCACTGCCTCACCTGACACTGAATCCCATGCCATATCCTTCATCCCCACTGCCTCACCTGACACTGAATCCCATGCCATATCCTTCAGCCCCACTTGCCTCACCTGACACTGAATCCCATGCCATATCCTTCAGCCCCACTGCCTCACCTGACACTGAATCCCATGCCATATCCTTCAGCCCCACTGCCTCACCTGACACTGAATCCCATGCCATATCCTTCAGCCCCACTGTTCTGTTCTTACTTCTCAAAATTTCAATTTTAATTGGTGAAATATATGTGAAATATACATGTGAAAAAAGTGAATATATGATCTAAGTTCATGCAAGTACTGTACCACTCTCTCTCTCTCTCTCTCTCTCTCTGTAGTTCCATACAAATGTGTCAATAAAGAGTCCCTTATCTAATTAAATCACCAACTCATTACCTTTCAACAGCTTAGGGGACAAGATGTGAGTAAAAGCTTAGACGTGCACATTCATTTTTAATATTTACAGTAGAAGTCTCACAAATGCCTAACTGAACAGGCGTTCAGGCACTGTGTACAAGGGATTAAATGCTCCTTTCAAAGGCATTTCTATCAACCAGCTGGTGTGATCCAGCATTGGGAGGCAAACAGGCTAACGATCCATTTTAGTTTGCCAAGATTAGCACTAGTTGCACTTTTCCTATTTACTCTCATAATATCTCATTGGTGGTGTGCTGTATGGTAATGCCTTTCCAGTTCCAACAGGACCCAGATGCCAGCTGGCAACATATTTGATTAAACTGTTCTTTAAATGTAAGTTATCACAATAATTTCAATCACCCGTTTTTCTCAGAATTGTGATGGCGTTTAAAGCCTCTATGGTTCATTGGAAATAGGCTGTATAATGAGGACATATCTTTTCTGATGGCACTATGTCCCACCTGCTCATACAGTGTGTATAAACAACGCTTGAAAGGCATGTTCTCATTTACCTATCCACTACCCAGCCGCACCTGCCGGTATCTGCTAGGGTGAGATAAATGGCTACATGCAGCCCTGACACTGAATTAGCATATTTTAGTCACAGCCCATTCAACTCCCTGCGATTTCGTCATGTGACCTGTTGCGAGGGGATGCAAGTATGGCGGATGCATTGCCCATAACTCCAGATCCTCTTACTCAAGGCACTTGACATTTTAACAAAATGTTGGCGTATCCCAGGGTGCATCGGAAAACAACTCTGAAATGCACGCCGCCAAGCTTTGGGGAATTACCCCGACTGTTACATTTGATTAGCCTCTCTGTGGTAATCGAAAAAAGAGGCTTCTTGGAGAAAACAGTCATGGTGTGACAGCACATTTTTTACATATATCCCAATGATGAATTTCCATTCAACACTGTGTGTGTCCTACTGGGGTCATGCTGAGAGAATTTCAACGCCATTAAAAGAAACCACAGAACCATGCTGTTATGGATCCCATACACACAATTGAAAGGGACTAAGCCTTTCTCACCTGAGGCCAGAAAAAAAAAAAAATGAAACTGAAACCGGTCTTTCCTGGGAGATGTCCACAGAGATTAGTATTGATCCGCTTTTTTAGATGACTTTTCTGCACCTTGCTGTGCAATTTTAATCTGACAATGTACCCACATCATGGTGGGGAATCACTCACTTTCGTACTGAGTACATAATCTCACATTTCACAATAATGCCTCTCCACCATGGTGTGTTACTCGGTATAGTTTACACTGGCCCATTTTTCATGGTATCAGGTAACTGGGTGTTTTTCAAGATCGTCAGCCAAGAAGAAAAGACAGTTATAAATACACCATGCTTGGTCTTGACTTTTACTTTGGATTGATTTGGTCCAGCTTGACTGACGTGCTGGGTGCCAGACACTGTTAAAATGCATCAGGGGTGAGAGAGAGAGAGAGAGAGAGAGAGAGAGAGAGAGAGAGAGAGCAAGACCTAAAGGGAGAAGGTAAATGGAATTAATTGAATTGGCTCAATATCTATTGGTATTTTAAGAAAGTGTTTTCTCTGAAGTTCTGAAAGGTTGTTTGTCATGCATTTCACAGAAAGATACATTTAAGTTTTAATGAATGTGTCTGCAAATTATCTTTTTTCAGTCAGCTCGCCAAAAATATGAATATTTCATTGTGAGACGATATTGTTTTGGGTTGATACGGCCATCTTGTGAAGATGAGGGGACCTCACTTATTCAGTCAATAGTAATGTTATTTTAAGAGGTAATCCAACGAATGGATTATTTCACTACAGCTTGAAATCACAATACCAATTATGTTATATAATGTATGTATAATAATAAGAAAATTAATTAAAACTATTCAGGTTCCTATACCATTGAACCTTTGATGAACCACTCATTGTTTCATTCAGGTGCACTAATATAGTGTTATCCTTGAAGGCAGGGTAAGCGATGCTAAGCGATTTTCTGCTGATGAAAGGCAGGCAGTGATAACCAGAGTTTGAACTGTTTAAGTGTTTCAAATGTTTAAACTTCTATTCATACGGACATGCTGTATTCGTAGAATGGATTCATATTCAGACTAAATGGTCAGCAAAGGTAGGGAGTCATTGTAGCTGCTTTTAAGAGCTGAAAACTTGATCATTTCAGATGTGTTCAACAGCAGCTTAGCTTCAAGTGACTTCAGTTACATAAAATTATATTTTATAATTGTAATTGTAATTAATTTATTTGAACAGGGACAATGCACACACAAAAACAACATTATTGGATGTCTTGTGCCAGGTAGCAAATTGCTAGTTTCCGCCCATAGTCCCTGAGCAGGTAGACGGAGCAATAAAATACAAACAAAGTGTTTACAGTGTACAGTACAGATTCACAAAGTGTTTACAGTAGCTCTACAATACAGATTCACAAAGTTGTAAAAATCTTTATAACACACAGCTTCACGACTGGAGGGCTTACTTCCGCTGCGCTCCCCTCTCCTCACACTCTTCTCTTTTTCCCCTCGTCTCCTTCTTCCTCCTCTTCTTCATTTCACCTCCTCTGTGGAAATGGCCTCGGGGCTCTGAGGAGTCCCACTGCAGTGCAATGTAGGCCTTTCTGCAGAGAAATCAGGCCCCTATCTCCCAGCAGGGGAGCACAAATAGCTGAGCAGCTCTGACCTCCCCTGGAGATGGGCCGAGTGGGTAAAGACAGGACGGGGCGGGCAGGGGGGAAGCAGCCACACAGGGCTTCTCTAAATGGATGGCCCTGAGCTCCGAACCCCTGAGAGGGCAACTTTCCTTCACCCCTGCTTCTCCTTATTAAAGGCACATCTTTCTATTTGCTGCCTTTCCAGGGCACATACTTTCATATAGCAGCACAGAAAATGGTGTGATATTAAATTAGAGATGTGATCATGTAATTACCTCAGATTTATTTTAGGTAGGCTACATTTATTTATTTATTTTTAGGTAAAAGTCAGTCAGAAGGTCGTCCTGGGTGAGGCCGAGTGAGTGGGTGTGTGGAGAACTACTCAGGGGAGTTAATGGATACATCTCTTTAATCACGAGTGCTTTTCAACCACTGAAATGTCGAAGCACCCTAGCTCATCTTACTGTTAATAGATAATTAACTCAGACAAGGTAATTGGGCAATTTTGGTCAATAAAGGGCAATTATATATTTTTACACATTTGCACTGTGATGTTTACTGTAGGAAGGTGGAGTGCCCCCAGGAGGTAATATACCTTTTATTCAGCTGGTCACATAAATATGTACGCTTGTCTATGCTTGTGCAGTTGCATGAATTTTCAAATTGCATGTCAAAGGTGTTGTTTTGCTGTGATGAGTTACATTATTTACATACTGTAGGTGACAAGTTAGTGGCAGCTGATGATAAAATAGAGAGGGATTTACCACTGTGTGAGTCGTTATGCCAATTATTATACATTGCTGATTTCTAATAAGACAATATTGGTCTGCATCCCTAGGTCTGGCATAAATAATGTTTAAAGGCATTACGTTAGGCCATGCAAAGTAATCAGGATAGAGAGTAAACAAGACAAATACTATTCATGTTGCATTGTGATAAAGCATTGCTTTGCAGTACTTTTGGGTAATATAATATTATGTTTCTTTTTTTTTTCAAATGAGCTAACTGTTACCTAGGACAAACATATGTAGGATCTAAGATATGTAATGCACACAGTTGTTCTCCTTGTTGGTTTGGTTTACCCATGCAGGGCTTCAGATATGACAGATATGTTTATTTTCCTCCAAATAAAACTCCAACTGGGAACTGAAGGCACATATTACGTTTTCTCCAAAATCTCTGAATGTGAGAACCCCCAGATGCTGTTCCATTCCTCACACTCTAATTGCCTCCTCTCCTTCATCACTCTGTTTCTGCAGGAGCCACTTCCTGCTGGTGGGCTTAGTAAATTAGTTCCTCCCACTGAGAAAGAATCCTGAGTGTGTGATTTTTTTCTAATTCTCTAGTTTGCCCTACATAACTTGGATGAGTGGATGGTCTGGGATGGAAATGGAGCAACATCTTGGTCATATCTGTGTTTGTATCATGCTACTCCAAAGCATGTTATTTCAACAGCAGGACATGTTTTTCATGCTTGCTTGTGTGAGATAAGAGGATGCCAGGAGAATGACGGAACATGACAGGTTTGGACACAATATACACAAACCCTGCCACTGGCCAGAGCATCATAATAAGGGCCAGTATGACTTTAAACAACTTATTTTTAAATAAACTAGCCATTGAAAAAAACTATTTACAGCCATTATAAAAGCTCTTCCCTGGTTTAGAGAGCCCATATCATCCCTCAGGGAGCACTTCATCAAGCACACAACTCAGTTCAGAGTGAACTCCTCCATGATTGTAAAGACCTCATGATGAATGTTTGTTGGACTACACAAGGCACAATACAGTTACTTTAACATAGTTATCTTTGTAGCACTACAACATATCTGATGCACTGAACCTGTAGAGTTAATCACTGTCCCTAAAACTGGGTCAGGACTTTCTTCGGGTTGATAATACACTGAACTTACAAAAGTGTTTGCCGGTTGCATGTTAATCTCAGGCTGAATAAATATGGGCGACCCGTGTGAACTTCTCAGGAAGCATACCTCTCTCTGAGCATCTTAATAGGCATATAGTCATGCATGGAAAGGTGCGCCGTAAAGGTCTTTCAATTCCTCGCCCTGCTGCTCTATTGTAAAAACAGCTCGTCTTTATCTCCGGTCGCACCCTTTTATTGTGTTTGTCAATTCCCAAATTATAAAAAGGCGGCGGCAACTTTTCGACTCTGCTTATTAACCCTTCCTCTGTATTCAAATCACGCACCTTTGCACTTAGCTTTCCCCGCTAATTCCCAACGCTGCAGCATCTCACACAGACAGTAATGTGGTGGGCTGATAAGCGGCACGATCGCGGGGGCCTCCTCTGTGGGCCGGGGGGTGGGGGGGTTGGAGGTGGTGGTGGGTGGCAGCATGGTTAAGGGGGGAGGTGGGCGATTTCACAGTGTGCTCTGTCTCACAGTGAGAAGGAGGTTCATTACTACTAATGGGACATTAGATAAAAGTCAGGGGGAAAATCTCCATGGCCCTGGGGGGTAGGGGGGGTGCGGTGCAAGGGCAATTTAAGGTGGGGAGAGGGAGGGGGATGATGGGGAAACCATCTTACACGAAGAGCTGTTTCAACATGCACTGAATGCTCACTCACCCTTCCTGGAGAGGACAGCCGTTTCAGGCGGTGTGTGCTTGACCCATCAGCAGGGTACTTATCACCTCCCAGTGAGCTTGCCCATTTCCTGCCTCTAATCAGACCATATCAATTCTCTTTCACTCGCCGAGAAAGAGACAGTTACTCGTTCTTAAACAGCCTGTACTTTTCATTTACTGTTGCTGGTAGTTAAGAAATTATTATATTAGTTTGTTTCTCAGACCTGAGACTGAAGCCTGGGTGTTTAAAATATAACAACTGAGACTCAGTGTCTCAGAGAGTCATACAAACAGATTGCAACGCAATATCGACCCGTGGCATTTTTACCAAAAGAGGGCCAACTCGGAGTATTGACAGATGGTTCAACGTAATCCATGGCATGCGAATATCTTGCCTTATCTTACACAACCGACAGAAAAAAGTAACTGAATAAGCATCCAATTCTGCACAGTTTCAAGTAAAGACTGATAGACAGTAACCCAATATCAACACTCAAAAAGAAGTACTCAACTTCAGGTGTTTGGGAATCTATACAAAGATGGGAGATGTGGTGGGGAGCACAGCTGTGCTGTGCACCCCCAGGTGCCAAACTGCTGATCCTATTTTTTAATGGTATGATTTTGGTATAGTTTATATGTTTCAGATGCTATGCTGAGTATTGGGATGGGATCAAGAAGTACTATTTTAGAGGCGAATGATTCAATTTGCAGTAGGTACCTTCAGATAGAAACTGAACATTTCTAATTTCTTGAGCATTTATTTAGTATTTTTGTTATCCTGTCGAAACACACTCTAAATATCAATTCACTTGCAACCTATACAAGTAAGTGTAGCAATATATGTGAAGAACCATCCACCACATTAAAATAAGCGCAAAATCTACTACCAGTCCACTCATTTTGATTCCCCTGACATCCTCGATTCGAGTCTCCCAAAGAGTGTGGTTACCCCAAAACATTCAGTCCACCAGAGGTGAACAAAACAGTATCAAACCACAACGTTAAGAATCACTTTTCGGCTTACTTCCGGTGACTTCCTTTAATGATCGCCATCATGCCAGAGAGGACGCGCTCTATCTTTCCCTTAACCATCATAATACTGGCACTTTATCAGATGGGTTTCATAAAGGAGCATCAGGCACGGAATTAATCTTTCAATCATCCGTCTTATTGATAGCACGGGGATAGTTGTCTGATCGCAACATGCCACTCTGCTATCTGCATTGCGCTGATAGATGCCGCGATAATGGCCACACTGTCAATAAGCAACCCAAGATCCCTCTCCGAGCATGTCAGTGTTTGTGGGAGAATTCAGTAGTGCATGAGTTATTGTTTTGCATTAGAGGTGTCCTGCGTCTGATAACGACGTCGTTTTTATAGCAGCAGGTGTTTCATAATACGCCCCTGATAAAATAAAGTGGGGTGGGTTTTTTTTCTCCAGTGTCTGACGCGTGCTGAAGGTAAATAAATGAATATGGTTTTCACATTTGTCAGCTTTATTTATGTGCGGTTGAGACGCTCATTAAAATGTTACACTGCAATTAAGAATCCAAGCATAAATCTATCTGGAAGTGAATGATAATTAGATGCCTTTGTGATCATTCCTGGATTTATCTTATCCTGCAATATTGTGATTATGTGGCAATTTGCATACTCACACACACACACACACACACACACACACACACACTATCTTTATTTGACTTGTGGTTAGTCGGTGTCTGTGATTAGTATGGTTTGCCCACTAAATGCACCTAAAATGGCGAAATGGAAGGACCACTATACTTACTGTCACCAAACAACTATTTCCTTAAGTGGGAAGGCTTGCAATGCCACTTCTAGCACACTACATCATGATGATCACAGGGTAGAAAAGGACATCTTACAAACTTCTCATGGAACACATAAAAGAAACAGATGGCATTAATAAATAACTTCTTGGCAACTAATCAACTCTTCTAAGTGAGCGCTGAAAGATGATATGCCAGAATAATGTCATAAGATCAGCCATTCAGTAGCCTGGGTTTTTCCATTCTGCCTTGCGCGCACAATTTAATTCACGCTGCTAGGCAGCCTGGATACCATGGAGCAAATTTTCTCCTCAGTTAGGGGACCAATCACAGAACGGAGGGAGGGCAGTAAGACGATGACGACACACCATAGCCGTTATGAGCCACGTACAGACGCATTTGATAGACATTCGTAGCGGCCAATAAACAGCTCTGGGCATTTTTTAAACCACGTTTCAAATACGAGAAAATGAATGCCTAGTTCCCAGACCCCGTCTCATTTGAGATGAGGGTATGACGTTAGCCAGGCTAGCCATTCAGTGTGTAATGGTCTATCTATGGCTTACCTCCTGCTTTCACTTACGCTAATTACAGTATATTGATGCCTATTATTCATACATATACCGTCTTTTTAAATCGTTTCTGACCTATAATTGAAGTATATATCATTTGACAGGGTCAGGGAGAAAAATCTGAACCTTGTAAGTCTTCAAGTACAGGTCTTGTCATCTCAGAACAACTTGGTTAAAACACTCCACGCCCCGCAGCTTTGAAAACCTATATTTACAACTGCCCTTGCACTATTTCACAGAGGTGAGTTTTATATATATATATATATATATATATATATATATATATATATATATATATATATATATGAGGGCATTTCAGTGGGATTTGTGCCAGTTTATGCTTTGCAATTCCTCCCTCTCAGCACATCCTGTAGCCTGCCCAGTGAGCTATCAGGGAAGTGCATCTGAGGACTGGCATTTGTCTCCGAGACACTGATAACACAACTCGGAGAATGTTTTACCCTCAGAGCACTGTGCCATGCCGTATCTGATGAAATTAAAAAGCAGTGAAGCAATCATACAACACCACCTAGACCTTGTACCTAAAAGAATAAAATAAATAAAAACATTTTACTGATTACTGAAGTCAGTAGTCACGCTGTTTACTCTGGTGCAGTGTCAAGGGGAGTTAAACACACAAAAGACAGACATCAGTTCAGTATTATGGGCTTCTTAAGATCACTTCCGCTGGTGGAGTGGAAACACACAAGAGACAGACATTAGTTTGTTGATATGGGCTTCATAAGATCACTTCCGCTGGTGGGCACAGCATCCCTTTCATTTACGCTAGGTGTCCCTAACACACTGATTCAGTGATAGTTCTTTGACATAAACAGATATATTTTTTCAACCTCCTGGCTATGGGGGGTTCATAACTGACGCTGGGCTGGGCGCTATACGCTGTCGTTTGCTTCCACATCAGTACACTCCAGAAAACAAAACACCCGTTTTTACAAAATATGTCATTTAATACTCATTAAGAATTTATTAGCAAATGTTAAATGAAATCAGATAACAAATCATGATCAGCGGGACACAAAGTCGTTAATTAGAAAATAGAGTAAACTACAGAAACTAAATTTTGGTGCTGTCCTTCATTTTAAACGCTGAATAAAATATTCAGATTGTAGACTTTTAATTAAAGGCTGTTCATGGTGGTAAAAAGTCAACCTTGGATTAATTTAGCTCTCGATTCTCTCTTTTCAGCGACTCTCAAAGCGTTCATCTCCATTCGTCACATTGTGCCACACTTTCAATTTCAACTTCTGATTATTCGTTTGAATTGGCTTAGTATTGTGGCACAATGCCCCAAGGTGAAAGATGGGTGCACTGCATATTTGTAGGAAATGCTTTATTTAAGACTGGTCAATCAGTTTCATAAACTGATATGGTCTCCAATGCATTCCTTCCTTCCTTTCTTTAACGTTAATATCCAATACACAAAATATGTGATGCTCAGTACACAGCCAGTGTGTCTCTAGCGAAGTGTTTCATATGTTAGTGTACCTCCACTCTATCAACACATTCTCAGTACCCAGAGTGCAGTACAAAAAAACCCATCAGTAGATTACAAGCAATCGACGCAATTGTCCAGTCATGAGTTGAGCTGAGTTCATATGAGCTCCATGACCCTGACCTGTTCACAACAGATAAATAAGCATGTGACCTAAGCAGCATGTATGCCAGTAACTGGCTTACAGTACGTATGCCTTACTCCTATACAGTTTTTAACACAGGGATCAGCCATTACAACCCCCCCCCCATTTGTATTTCCATTTGCACAGGACAGCATGAGAGAAGGTGTTGATTACCAGTAATTATCATTTTGAAATGTCTGGGGTTGGGAGTTGGTGACCTACAAAATGAGGCATCATGAAAGCAGCTATTTACTGTTCATGGACTGTTAAGAGATTTGTTCGCTGCTTTAGTATGGAGGATGTGTTCATTATCATGCCCAGCTGTCTCCTATTAATCAGGGGCATATCTGATTTACAAGTGGGCCAAAGGCATTTGTAAACTTTGATAGGTTGATATGAATTTTCTGAACATATGTGCACTGTGATACACTTTTGGTCAACAGCTGCCCAGGGCATTCTATTGGCATGTTGACTTAATTGAGCCGCAATATAACGTCTTGAATGTCTGACTCTGACCGCTGAGCATTACCTGAATGAGTCAGCTGAGATAGAAATGGCCATGACCCTTTCCTCTTCCTGATGAATGAAAAAGATGTGCACTACCATAACTGTGTAGGCTTTCTACTCCTCTCAGCAAAAAAAAGAGAAAAAGAACTTGCATTGTGCATTAAGGACAATGTCACCCTGGCTGCAAGGCCTCTCCATCGCAGTGCTGGCACCAGTGAACAAGCCACAAGGTGTCCCTTTAGTCCAGCAGTCTTACCAGCTGTTCCAATCAGGTTGATTTGGGCGTGCGGGGATCTCAGAGCCACTGGAGAGGACGGGGCACCTCTGTGCTAACCTCCCTCACTAGTCCATGCCAAGAAACAGACGCTCAGGGATTCACTGTGACATGGGGTCAACTAAAAGGGAAGCTGGCCATACACTCGGGTTCGAGGGGTGGGGGTGTTTCTAACGTCAGAGACATTTAGCTGTAGGGCGAGGGATTATTTGAGGTGACGTTATAAGTTATGTGATTTGATGTGAAAATATATGATTACATGAACATGAAATGTCATGCAATAGGCAACATGAACATATTTTACATATTTTTATTATTTACACAGGAAGCAATTGAGTGTTAAAATAGTTTAGTAAAGATTATTTTCAATACCATAATCATAAATGAATCAAATTTATCACTCGAGGGCGAGTGATATATTGGTCCGATATATTTCAAATTTCTACACAACATGATCCGACATGGCCATCCAGCTCTGATTCAGAATGCTGATACAGGAGTTTTGTTTCAGTTTGATCCATATTTTGGGACAGAGTCGAGGTTGACGGCTCTCACTGAAGTGATGAAATAAAATGTAAATGCAATACGTCATGGGCGTAGATTTAGGGTGGGACGCTCATGACTAGTCCTAACCAATATTTTAAGATGACAAAATTGTCCCCACCAATATTTTAGCGAACTCATTTGTGCTGCTGATCATTCCGACAGCCAGCACGACAGTACAAGAAACGTCGTCATTTGATTGGCTGAAAACCCGAGGAGGAGGGGGAAGGGTTATCTGACACGCATGCTGCAAACACTTTGCTTTATTCTTGCACTGGTAGTCAAGCGAGCGGGTATGTCAACGACAACGGTAAGTTACCAGGGCTGTCTGTCAATACATAGGCCTACCCCATAAAAGGCCAGAGTGGAACATTTTGATATTCCCTTTTCCCTTCAGCATACATACAACCCCCTTTTTGTGGTTTGTAGATCAGCTATGCCACCCAAGAAGAAGAAAGGGGATATACGAAGCTTTTTCATAAAGCAGAGTGTAAGTAGGCTAAGCAAAATAACCAGCCACACAAGCTAGCAGTGGTAGTGACCAGGCTTTCAAATTATGCAGATTCTATTATGTGGAAAAATAGTATTAACTGGTGATAGCATATGTTACCCAGGATATTGTTAAAGATAAACCTAGCTTCTGTAATCTTTCAACCAAGGTCAGGAGTATTGGTTAGGGGTGTGCAGCACGGTCGCATAGAAGTCGCGCTATCACAATAGATGCTATTACCAAGTCACTGAATGTTAATTAGCCTACCTTAAGTTAGAATCTTGGAAGTCACAATAAACATTGGATCTGGACATTTTTCGTTTCTATTCTGTTTATGTTATGTATTTCTGAGTGTAGCCTACACAATGCAGAGAAATAAAAGGGAGACCCAAATTCGTTTGAAGGACTGTCATTGCATTGTTATGACACATGCTGTAAAAACGTGTTGGCAATGTGAATAAGTTAACACTGTTGGTTATTCAAATATAATGAATCATTATTTGATGAATAATATCCAAATAACACTATCATATACAATATAAGAGTGTAGTAGGAGGGTTAAACTCGCTAGCCAAAGGATAGGCTACAAAATGAATGAACCACTTTGTATGCAGGAAAGACAGCATCAAACCACTACAGATGGATGGAAGGTTGAGGAAACAGCATCAGGGCTTCAGGTGAGGTTCTAATTATTAGCCTATGTCAAATTGTCAATTCAGTTGGAGTCAGCAGCATTGCTGTACAATATAATGAGATGGCGTAGATTCACTTCTGTATTGTGATATTCTGTATTGCCAACAGTCTGAAATAACAAAGGAAATCGCCATTAAGGCACTGGTATCTTAATTACAGTTAAGCATTAATAAAGAAATACAAATATAATTTAGAGTCGCATAAATTCATAGACATATTCAATCCTAAATATGGTGCATTTCCATACTCAGTAACATAAATAAAATAGTATATAACTATAACTATATATATATATAGTTAAACTCCCAATTGGCATCTATTGGTCAAACATTTATTTACGTTTAAACAATTGTTTTCGTCTGCACATATTTCTCTCCAGTCGGAGATGCTAGTTTAACTTTAGAGTAGCCTACTATAAATAATGAAAGAGGCTATTGTCTATTGACAGTCTGACTCTTGTCAGTAAAAGTTAACTTTTCAGCCGGGGGGTAGGGGGGTGGGGGTTGGATGTCCCCACCAAAGCTGAGACAAAACCTACGCCCTTGCAATACGTATTGCTGAAATATGTTTACTGCACAGTCTATGCACACCCAAGCAAATATGGTTCTGTGTGTATACTGCATTTCGTTGTCTCTGTACTTGCACTCTGCACAATGACAATAAAGTTGAATCTAATCTAATCTAATCTAATCTAATCTAATACTGGTACTGGTACTGTACATGTATTTCTGTCACCATACTGTATATCATATCCATGTCAATTACTCAGAAAAGCCATAGTTAGATGTTCATAGCATGTTCATAACAATGTCATTAAACAGCTTCATAAACAGCTCGGTTAAAGGTTGCTGAGCAACTCATTATGAGTTTTGGTTTAATTATCTTCTGTATGCAAGCGCAGCTAAACGCATGCAATATAAAATGCAAGTTCTATGACAAACTATTTTCTTTTTTCACTGTGTCCCCAAAGGGTACAAACTCTCCAACAACACCTACAGTGAAAGAAGAACATTATGTTCCAGCAGGGGCCTGGCTATGGACAACCCATACTGGTCTGAAAGTGTTGACCCTAATGGTGCACATTAGAATCAGGCAGCCAGAAGAGCAAGCAAAACTATCCCATTTTTAGCCGTCAGAGTGCTTCGAGAGGAACTTCACATTTTTACCCACATTTCAATTCGGTAACCTTTTGTTCAAGTGGGCGCAGATTGGATCTGTTGCGGGAGGAAATTGTGCCCTGAATCAGAAATGGCTGTGCCTGGTGTCAAGGAGGAGCGTAGCAGCCCCTTACTTATCTCATCGCCGGTCCCAAGGTCACCGTCATTGACACCCAGCTCTCCAGCACGCCCTCAAATATTAGTCATGCACTGAAATATGCAAAGGGATGACTAGGTTCACATAAATTACAGAAGTCTTGTATGAGAACTTTGTTATTGTACCTGTAGTAGTTTTCAGCTGCAGATTTTTTGAAGTCTGGGGTGTTTTATGAAGATGGTTCAATAATTTCCCCAACCTGGGGTTTGGTCGTAATTCAGCAAAGTTCTATCAAAATCAAAAGGTTTTCCTTAAAATGAAGAATAACTGGCCTTAAAAAGTGACTGAGGAATCTGAGAAAAGAAGGGATGTGATGAAACATGTAAAAATCTCTTCAGATATTAATAATTAATAATGGTCTGGTATCCAAAGACCATGTCAAGAAAGTGCAATCAAGACTGTATTGACAAACAACCTCAAACAAGGGAGGGTTTCATTACAAGTATAATAAAGCTTTAAGCTTAAAAAAAAAAAAAAAATGATGTTGACTGGCATCAAGGACCATCTCTATTGCCATTACACATTTCAGGGGCCCCATGGCAATCTCTAACTGTCCTGAAAGTGTGTTGATGTTCAATGGAAAAATTAATAACTCTACAGGATGTGGCCATAGCTGTTACTCTTTCACCATTCATTAAACTTTACATGACTTTTATATGGGTGATGTTTTAATCCCACACCAAGATAGGGAGGGAACCCCTCCCCCCCCCTTTCTTGTAGCCACTTAGAACAGCAGGTCCTCTTAAACATGATGTACATGATTTATATTAGGAAAGAGCAGTGGATTTTACTATGGCTGGAATCATTGTGATTGCTGTGATTCCATTTTGTAATATGAACAAAGCTTATTTATGTCCTTCAAACTCTCTTTCAACAAATGAACAGCATTATTACCATTATATAGAAATAGCTTCTCTTCTAACTTTCCAAGTTCAGAGCAAATATTTAATCCACTTCATGCTGAAAGAGATTGAAAGTGAAAAGATAACTCAAAGCAGCTCAAGCATACAAGAGGAAAAGACATTCTCGGGTCACAAGTCAATGTTTTGCTTTTGAGTACAAATTATGCATAATACTACCCACACACTTGATTCTTTATTTTGACCTTGGTTGTCATCAGACAAAAGTTTCATTGAAACAGACAGCAGACATCTCTTGTTTTTCAAAGAAATCTGTTGTTTTTATTCTGTGCTATGCTGTTTGTAAGGTCCTTTTCTCCAAATGTGGATGTTGTTGTTCTCATGAAATGTGCATGTTACGAAACAAATGTAAAACTATAGAAATGATGGCACACATTTTCACCATCGTGCTTAAGACTATATTCTTACAAAAATCTGATACATAAATTGTGCTAAGTGATGCCAAGACCATTCTCACAATAGTAATCGAACATGTTCCATGAGGGAAGTAAGTTACTTCTCTAATGTCAGATTTCAATAAGCCATTCCACCTAAAGGTGAAGACAATCAATCCAAATGTTGTGCCTTAGCAGAGGCACAAAATCGTTGTTACTGCATGCCCACACATATAAGAGCATGTCAGCACGTCAGTGACTTTATCGGCCTCAGGGAAGTGTGTAGTTTACCCGAGCAGTATCCTGTATCTAAGAACCCGGCACTCTGAAAACTCTTCCACTTTTTTACGAGTCTCTCAGTGTGGGCCATAATAATCTCATCAGCCACAGACAGGGGGGCGCTGATGGAGCCTGCAGATAGCTTTTATGGCTCTTCCCCCGGGATGGGGACGATTGGCTCGGATTGGTCGGCCGTGGGAGCTCATGGGTAGGTGCAGGATGGCAATGAGATGGATAAAGCTTATTTCGCCACGTCGTATTCACCGCCAAACTGGCATGGTGCAGAGAGTCTTGTGGAGGTACAAACACAACGCTGCCCACAGTGCTACGGCACACACCACGCCGATCTGAAAGGCTCTAATTGTGAGTGATGCTCACATACTGCATGCTGCAGATTGCTTTGCAACAAAACATGCTTTTACTCGCTCTCATGCAGCGCACGCTATGCCATGTCCAGCAGTAATGTGAAGGTCGTGGGTTGCTTTCACTGGGAGGAAAGAAAGGCATGCCCTCACAAAGCAATACGTTTTCTGGATAGCAGAAGCACAGTTCAAATGAAAAACATGATACAATGATCTATTTCCCTGGCTGACTCGGCTCTGTTAACACAGCTAGAATAATGCTCTTGTATACAGTATATATATATATATATATATATATATATATCACTCCAAGCTGAGCTCAGATTCAATCATAATTGGAGAGATAATACAGGAGTTGGTTGTTGGTTAAAATTTCATATTTTTCATATTTGAACATGTGACTCATTAGCATGCCAAATGCAACTCATTATGGAAACACTTATTAACTTTCCTCGCATGTTACCTTGTGCATAGGGAGGCTCCAGTCACTCGCATGCAATGCTTCCAGAAGCTGAGTGTGTGCATGTAGGCAAGATGAGTTGATAGACAGATTAGAGACCAATCATTTGTCATGGCCTGCTCAAAATGATTGAATGGGCTTTTAACAGCCCTACGCCTTCAGATGAATTATATTTTTTTGTTTTGATGTCAGAGCATTTCATTAATTGGCTGAGATGTAAATCGGATTTCATGAACAGGTAATATATAAATAATGCTTCAGAAATGATCTCCTATGCTACCTTTAAGTTGTCATATGAGGCTAAGGGGTTCAGGCTTCAGATAGAGTCTGACTGAAACCTGGCTCTGACATCTAACATGTGGCAACAGTGACACCACTGGCTGACTGAATGGTTTGTTTATCTGCCAAATTTAATAAGAATAAAATTGTATTAAATACATTTAATTAATAGGAATTATGCCACTTCAGTGCTGTTTGTTTGTTTTTAGTGTGCTTGTTTTGCCTGCTTCAATTCATGGCTAACATTTAAAAAATCTGCCCCATTCTGGTCACATTGGGATAGAAAGACAGACTATAAGCATAATTAAGCGAATAAAGCTAATTAAAATAAATGTCTGCAAAAGCACAGCAGGTGCACTGGTTGTTGTGCAACGTATACCTCTCAGCATCTAAACCCAGCATCTTTTGCAGCACGAAATGGGCAAATGGACAAAAACAACCCATCCTGGTCTATGAACCCATGGTAGCAAATCACCTGTTTGTTAGCTTCTCTGAGATTAAAGGCATGTCTGAGGCTGCTGTGTGAAGTGGATTGGTCTGTGAGTCAGACTGACTTCCATTAGAGTCCTTCGTCAGCCCTCTTTTTTAAGGCAGTTAATCAACACCTTCAATTACCAAAAATAAATGAATCCACTCTCCCACACCAGTCCAATTTAAGGTGTATCATCTCCACTTTGAAAGTAAAGACCTTTCTAATTAGCTTTTGCTCATTGCTTGTCTTTAATTATCTTTCCAGCTCAGGTTCTGCTTCATCAGTTCCCTGTAAGGTGAAGCCTCATAATTCAGTCTGATTTTGTTGTGGAAAAATAATTCTGTGAATTTTACCTTTGATGTGTCTAATTGTATGTATTTTCAGAAAGGACAAAAGTTCATAATAGGAAAATAATGCCTAAAGGTGAAACCAAGACCAGACAACTTTCTGTGACTGAGATGTTGAGGTAAAGGAAATGCTGTATTGTCACAGCTGAATGGCCATGATGACCGTCTTCTATATATGCTCTTTGTTTGTGAACATGACAGAGTTTCTCATGATTGTGCAGTAGTCTTGTATATCTTGAATTTCCCCTTGGGGATCAATAAAGTATCTATCTATCTATCTATCTATCTCTCTCTCTCTCTCTCTCTCTCTCTCTCTCTCTCTCTATATATATATATATATATATATATATATATATATATATATATACTAAAGGTTTCTTTGTATATCAATTGAGCATCTTTATTAAATCTGCACTACTTCAGCATTACGAGTGTGCTATAATAATGATTATAGAATACAAATGTAGAGATGATTATCAACTAGGAAATAGGATATTGCATATGTATGGTAATGGAATATTGACCTGTAGTCAATGTTACACAATTTTGAAATGGTATGGTTTGAGTTTATTTCTTAAGATAACATTATGCAACCGGAACAGTGTTTACTAACAATCACAGCTTAGCCGTGGTCAAGTCCAAAATAATTAAAAATATTGATTTTGTGCACAGTGTGAGCCAAAGCCATCTGATTCCTGAGAGAGATACAGTCTCACGCTCGGGGCAGAATCTTTAACTGGAGCTGTGTTCAGGTGAATTACATTTCCGGATGATACCTAACGCCATTCCTCAGGGTGATGTTTTTTTTACCTTTCTTTTTTACCCCCGCTTTAAGGTAGCAGTAGGATATGCACAATGAGGGACAGCATGAAGAGAGAAATGGCTGCTCTGTGACTGACCTCCTGCGATAAATTAGCCAGCCAGGGAAAGTTTGTGGTGAAGGAATACCACTGTGATTTATTATCTGCATTGTTTAGTGGCTGAGGTAGGGAGAGTGAGACAGCGGGGAGAGTTGGTTCAGAGACTCACACTTCTCCCCATAGCTTCAGGAGATACAGACTCTGCTGAGGAGGGACTCACTCATTACAGTCCACAGAGGTCCATGGAGTCTGGTGTCTGGAGGGACGACAGGAGCAGAGAAATATGGGGAGCTTTCCCATAATTTAACAATGTTTCTTTGGAAACTACGGAGCCCCTACGGGGACATGTGCAAAAAAAGGTTTTCTAAGTTTCTGGTGCACACCAGAAAGTTTCTGGAATGAGCTAAAAAATTTCTGGTGTGCACACAAAAATTTCCACGTAGTACTCGTACTCGAGGGGCTCTGTAAAAAACAGTGTGATCAGTCTTTAGTACTTTGCTACTTATCAAGATGATGCCGAGGCAAAGTGGAGGCATCATTATTTTAGGAAGCACAAATGTCCTTTAGTACAGAAATACTTAACCTACTCTTGAATAATCATTTATGAGCAATCAACTTCCAAAGCATATGTGAATACACCAAGCAATCAAATTAGCATGAAACCAAATCAAAAGACAAAACCAATGTACCCTTCTCATCTTTATAGTTGATTGTCTATTAAATTGGGAGCTTCTGTGTGCGGAGAGAACATGCAATCCGACGTCGGCTAATGTGCTATAAAATTTGCTTGGTCGCTAATATCTTTATCTCTATTTTTGAAAGTCGCTTTGCACAAAAGTGTCAGCTAAATGACTGAATGCAAATGTAAAATATCTCAGCTCTGCTCACTTCTTTTGGATCTCCTTTGACATCAGGGCCAACTTACTCATTGCCTACTAGTAAGTCTTCAACTGCATGTTCAGCACCACCAGTTTTGGTCCCTGTCCTATCCAGTTATCTAGCTTATAGGCAAGCGTTAGGGTTAGCGTTAGCGGTTTTGATTAGATCCAGTAGGACCTACTAGTGTCTTAGTGACTGGGGATGAGGCTTTTCAACTTGTAAAAAACCTCTCTCTATTCAAAACCACTCTATTCTGCACATTCAAAGGCCAGATTGTTTTTAATCGCACTTGAAACTATATAACAATTCAGAGTGAAATTCAGAATTCACATTTGTTCAGCTTGTTCTTGTTTAGCCTAACTGTGTGGTCCCAGCCCAATAGTTAAATAACAATGTAGTAAGATACTGTGGGTGAATGTCTGTTCTTTTAAGTGGCCATGTGGCTTGCTTCCCATACTGCTTTGCTTCTGTGGTGAAAAGCTGTTGGACAATGAGTCTACAGTGAGGCTTCCATTAGCTGCCATAGATGGGACTAATAGCATTGTGTCAAGTCAGGTCTGTTCTTATAGCTCATGGGGATAAAATGTGACAAAAAAAAAGTGCCTAAAACTTTGTATTTGTTAAACTCTGACGAGTTTGTCACCCTGCGCATATAAAATGGAACACAAAAGAGGTTCCTCAGGATCACCAGAACTAAATGCATTTGGTTTTGTCCAGATGAAACTTAAAGAAAGTTCTTGATGAAATCTGTTACAATAACATGATGTGGTAATCTTAAAGAGATTATGAAGTGAACTGAAGGAGGTCAAGAGCAGAATTTTTAGCTGGGTAAGTGCAGAACTGCCTACTCATCTCTTCTTCTTTCCCATAAAGGTTGCTTTCCCTCAGTGGCTATCTTCTTTACTCAATAACCATTATGTCTGTCGTTATCAGCTGAACTTGCAGCCTTTTCTCTCTTTTGTGTCTGTGAGCAGAAACTCAGCTGAGTCCAAGACCTTTACATCTGTCAGTCAACGACGTCAATCTTCTCAGCTTCTAATTATCTCTTTAGGCCATCTCTGCTCTTTACTGTATATAAGTAATTCGTGGCCATTTATATTTGTTGATTCTCCAACTTAAACATATTTTCTACCATTTGAAGAATGGGAACATATTTCTGCCCATTGTAATATTACAGAGATATTGTTGATTTGTTCACTTGTCAGCCAACAATACCACATGATTTCACATGTTTGCAAGTGTTTCATTGTGCACCTGTTTCTGAAAACTTATCTTCCGGTGTGCTTCACGGTCTGATTGCGATGGCTTCACGCCAAAAGACGCAAGATCCCTGAAGCCTCAGAAATGAATCGGTATGGTGATGATATATTTAACTCAACAAAGCTTCCAGTGTTGCTTGTAGAAACACACCTGCCACTTATGTGCAAACGTGTATTTTTCAGCTGCTAACCACCTTATATCACTGTGAAGGTTATCATCCCTCTTTGGATGCAATATGTTTTTATGGTGTCTGTGAGGAACCAGACAAATAATGGGTTGCAGCTTTAGTTGAGTCTTTTTCCTTCCAAAGACTGTAAGACTGTAGCCTGTTCAACCACCACTTCTTCGTTGGGAAACAGAAACATCACAGACGCATCGATCTACAATTCAAGGTTCAGACAGAGTGAAAGGGCAATGTCTGATAAAAACAAGCTAAAATCAAACTAACCAAAACTGCTCCAAATGCTAGGCAGACAGGCATCTATGAATCGCAGTTGCATGGCAGGCATGCTGGGTTTTTTTTTTTTCTAAAAAGGAACAGACCTAATAGCTATCTGCCCCATGACTAACTAGCTGTCAATTACCAAAGGCAATCATTTTGATGTGGCGCAATATATTTGATCAGAGCAGCAAACCCACTGCCTCAAAAGCATGATTATCATGAAATTTAATCAGCAAGCAGGACGTATCTGTGGAAATGAACCAACCCATGCCAATGCTCAGTTTGAGTGAAACCTCTCTCAAAATAGGCTTGGAAACATTTTCAAAGATGGTGCTATTCAATGAAATTCTTCAAATAGCTTTCTTTCTATACTGTATCGACACTGATAGGATAAACCTGGAAGATTTTATAGTTTTGCTCATGACAGATTTGGGCAGCCGTGGCCTACTGGTTAGCACTTCTGACTTGTGACTGAAAGGTTGCCGGTTCGAACCCCGACCAGTAGGCCACGGCTGAAGTGCCCTTGAGCAAGGCACCTAACCCCTCACTGCTCCCCGAGCACTGCTGTTGATGCAGGCAGCTCACTGCGCCCGGATTAGTGTGTGCTTCACCTCACTGTGTGCTCACTGTGTGCTGTGTTCACTAATTCACGGATTGGGATAAATGCAGAGACCAAATTTCCCTCACAGGATCAAAAGAGTATATATACTTATACACTTATATAGATTGTAGTGAGGGATCGAGCAGGCTGGCTAAAGAGGACGCAGGTTTTTAAGTTTCAAAAATGAAACATTTACTTTTTTTGTCTTTCTTTTTCCAAAAACAGGTATGATAAATCATATCCAAAAGAGTTGAATTAAACATAAGGGTTAAATTAAAACATAACATAACATAACATAACATAACATAATAGAATAGGCCGATGAGGTCAGATGAACAGAACATAACTTAAAGAGAGAACTGAACACAAAGACTGACCTAACCAAATGGGACGACAGGGGAACATATATGCTGGCCGGCTAGACTAACAAGACACAGAAGGGATGAATATGACTATTTGACATTTAGAAAACAACAACAAACATGAAATCTATGGCCAGTTCAATAAGTCAATATTATTTCTTCAATGAAAAATGGATAAACTTAATTATAAAACCAAATTAAGCTTCCTCTTTCCCCCATGACGTCCATTTCCGATGGTTACTTCCGGAGGACTCTTAACGTGACACCATTGCCGCAAGAAGCCCTTTGCCAAGACAGCACCCGCGAAGTTCAGCCAGACGTGTTTGACGTCGGCCTTTCACCAGCCGCCACGGTAACTTAAGAACTCAAAAAACATGTAAGTGTATGTAGATATAACAAACATAAGATACAACCTTTGTGCAACCAGCTGTAACTTAATGTGTTAATCGTTAAATAAAGTTTAGAATGTGTAACGAAAGTGCTGTGTGTTTTATAGGCTACTGTAGCATATAGATCATGAATGTTTTTGTAACTGAATGATACTAGAACTTAATGAATGACAATGTAACCGGGTAATATTTCAAATGTGCATGAACAAAGACAACTAATTAATTATGTGTGTGTGTGTGTGTGTGTGTGTGTGTGTGTGTGTGTGTGTGTGTGTGTGGAGAGTAGGCTAAACAAAAGTGCAAGATTAAACATTTGCCACTTCTTCGTCGTTCTGTGTGGCGGCTGGTCTGACCTTCACAATAGTCAATAGGAAAACATCTGCCATGATATTTGTAAAGTTCATCATCAAATCATCAAAATATACAATGGATATTCTTCAGTTATCCTTTTGAGTAAAATGTTCAATTTTTTTATTCGAGGCATTGTCTGCCTGTCAGCAACCTACATTATGAGAAGTCTTCATCAACTGCATTTCAAGCTTGGAACAACACACTATTGTGCTGCGTATGCCAGAGATAAAGAACAAAAAAATCATAACAGTCCCTCCTAAGCCAATTAAGCAAACCCTCTCTGAGGTCAAGGTGTCAGCGCAAAATGAAAGAATGCATTAGAAATGAGAGAGAGAAACACAGAGAGAGAGAGAGAGAGAGAGAGAGAGAGAGAGAGAGAGTGTATGTGTTTTGGATCCACAGAGACTCACTGACAGATATTTGTCTGTGAGGCTGTGCTTTACTCTTAGTCTGTCTTTCTCATTTTCTAACAAGCATACTCTCTCTCTCTTTATTTCCCTCTCTCTCTTTCTTTTCCTCTCTCTTTCTTTCCCTCTCTCTCTCTCTTTCGTTCATCATCCTTGTCACACGGCACACCCGTGTGTTGTGATATTTACGACCGTGCACCCCCCCCCTTCACCCAGCTGCTCCACACTGCTTGATTAGCCTCAGCATATGACACCCGACAACGATTCTCTCAGTGTTCAGGTCTTGTGCATGCCTGTGTATCTGATTACATCACAGAGGAGCCTCTCACCATCACCACAAGCCCAACACACACACACACACACACACACCCAAACACAGCCCCCCACCATTAATACCCTGTTAGCGTGGCGCCACCGGATCCTCTCACTCTCAACGGGTTTGATTGATAAACGTAGCCATTGACCCGAACTGCAACCGCCGCTGGTATAATATGAGTCACCCTCGTGCCATCATCCCAGTGTCCACTGAGCCCTGAATAGACTGTAGCTGCTGCTCAACTGAAGCCTGCAGCCACCCTTTACAGGCAGAGCAATAAAGGAATAACACACAATGCTGTCTTATGAAGCCTAACTGTAAGTGACCCATGAGATTATCAGTGGTCAGTGCTTGAAGAACTGATATATGAGCAATGAGATATATTGTCTCCTTTGTGACTTTAACAGCTCCTACACACAGCTGCGTGCGTTGCAGTGCTGGAGACGCATCCCATTCACTTTACATGGGCTCACGTCATATGTTGCCGAACTGAATTGTGGGTCCGTTGCATCGCATTTCTCCCGTCGCTTGCGTTGAGAAGTTCAACTGTTGCTGCACCGACAGACGGCAGCAGCCAATCAAGCCAATCGATGGACGGCAACAACCAATTAAATTACGGTTATATTTCAAGCCATTTGCATAGCTACCGTCGGGAACACCCACTGGAATGCGTTGACGGAACGCAACTGTGTGTAGGAGCCGTAACTCTCCTTGCTTCTGTTCTTTATGCTGTAGAGATACATTCTGTAATTCTTAACACTGATCTATGAATTGTATTTATGTAGAGATGATTCTAGTTTTATGCAAATTGTTCTGTAAAAAGCGTGTAATGTTGAGACTTTTCAGGACTGTTAAAACAATACGTGGACATGTTGTCACGTCAGATGTGATCACTTCACACGCATCGTCAAGCAGCTGACATGCAGCCGCGTTTTTCAAGCTAATCAGGCAGATTGTCCCTGTCATCCTCCGCAAGGTATCCAAGCAGACAGGCAGACAATGCACATGCTCACACCCAAACCCACGCACACACACACATGCACATCCACTACACACACACACACACACGCTCACGTCCACTACTCATACACACATACACGCACGCATGCTCACACACATGCACGCACACACAGACACACACACTCACGTCCACTACTCATACATACATACACACAGACACACACACACACACACACACACACACACACTCAATATACCAGCATTTGCAGGACATAAACAAACAGCACCCAGGAATATGATGGAACCCTCCAAACAAAGCAGAGGCTGGGCCTGCGGAAACACACAGAACACACACTCTCAGCACTGTGTGGACGCGGAACACACACTCTCAGCACTGTGTGGACGCAGAACACACACTCTCAGCACTGTGTGGACGCAGAACACACACTCTAGGCACTGTGTGGACGCAGAACACACACTCTTAGCCACACTCTAAGCACTGTGTGGACGCAGAACACACACTCTCAGCACTGTGTGGACGCAGAACACACACTCTCAGCACTGTGTGGACGCAGAACACACACTCTAAGCACTGTGTGGACGCAGAACACACACTCTTAGCACTGTGTGGACGCAGAACACACACTCTCAACACTGTGTGGACGCAGAACACACACTCTCAACACTGTGTGGACGCAGAACACACACTCTTAGCACTGTGTGGACGCAGAACACGGATGCGGAACACACACTCTCAGCACTGTGTGGACGCGGAACACACATCTCAGCACTGTGTGGACGCAGAACACACACTCTAAGCACTGTGTGGACGCGGAACACGGACACGGAACACACATCTCAGCACTGTGTGGACGCAGAACACACACTCTAAGCACTGTGTGGACGCGGAACACGGACGCGGAACACACACTCTCAGCACTGTGTGGACGCGGAACACGGATGCGGAACACACACTCTCAGCACTGTGTGGACGCGGAACACACATCTCAGCACTGTGTGGACACGGAACACACACTCTCAGCACTGTGTGGACACGGAACACACATCTCAGCACTGTGTGGACACGCAACACACACATCTCAGCACTGTGTGGACGCGGAACACACACATCTCAGCACTGTGTGGACGCGCAACACACACTCTCAGCACTGTGCACTATCAACAGTTAAAGCCCATTTGTTGCCTGTGTTTGTCAGGACCACAGAGGCATTGCTTAAAGGATCCTTCTCGCCGTATCAGGGCTGCTATCTTAATAACCTTACTCTTCCCATTTCCCCACTGCCACACGCTCTCATTATTCTCTGGTAAATGTGTACAGGGCATTCCAAATGAAAGCTATCTGATGGAAAAAAGAGAAAGAATCTTTTGTGGCCTGCATGCCTCTCTCTCTCTCTCCTGCTCTCTCTTTCTTTCTTTCTTTCTTTGTTTTTTTCTTTCTTTCTGTGTTTGTGTGTGTGTGTTTGTGAGTGTGTGCAAATGTGTGTGAGTGTGTGTGTGTGTGTTGTGTGTGCGTGTGTGTGTCTTTGTGTGTGTTTGTGAGTGTGTGCAAATGTGTGTGAGTCTGTGTGTGTGTGTGCATGTGTGTGTCGTGCGTGTGTGTGCATGTGCATGTGTGTGTCGTGTGTGTGCGTGTGTCTTTGTGTGTGTGTGTGTTTGTGAGTGTGTGCAAATGTGTGTGAGTCTGTGTGTGTGTGTGTGTGTGTCGTGCGTGTGTGTCTGCATGTGTGTGTGTGCAGTTCTTATCAGCATCACAATGTATTGAGACATTTACAATGGAACCACAAGTCTGGATCTGAATGTTTCTCTCTCTCTCTCTCTCTCTGCTGGTTTCTCCTGAGCGACGACCTATTTTGGATTAGGCTCAAGGTCTGGGAAATGATGAGCAGGGATTGTTGTAAAGTGATTTCCCCACCCATCTGCACCGTCTTTATCGGCCGGCAGTTTTTAATTAGTTCTGAGCTGGGTGCTTCTTGATAATAGCTCACTGCATCACTGCTTGCCGAAGCATCAGGCAGGATGCACAAGATGTATTATGCTTTTTCCATTTGAGTTGGAGTACACCATTAAAACTCACACTGGTGCTACTGTGGGGGGTTAGTGAGAAAAGAAATGTTTTTTATCTGTGTGTGTGTGAGAGAGAGAGATGGAGAGAGAGACCAGGGAGATGAAGGAGCTAAAGGTGAATAGCTAGGGAAGTTCTACTGGTCTTGGATTGTAAAACAAACTGGAGAAAGGAGAGGACAGTTTTACCATCACTTACAACATTATCCTTTATTATCCTTTCCCATAAGCCAACGGCAGATTTTCTTTAGCTGGCTTAGTTTGAGAAATCCGTCAGAATGTCTGGAGAATTAGGGAAGTTTTAAAATATGCACACCATACCATGAAGGAAGTTGGACTGTATTGTTAAGTCATCATTGGTCTCCATCCAAGAACAGTTGGACTCTGGATTACTGCAACGTGTCTGAAACCACAAATATTTCATTTCAGTTTATATAAAATGCTAGCTACTGAAACAGCAGAATGTAGATAAGTGGAATATTTCAGTGGGACTGTTCAGACACTGGTTAAAACCAGTTTAGCTATAGCTAGCCTGCAGCTAACAGGGAACTATAGGCTAATTGGTCTAACCCACTTCCAGTGAATTATGCTAAGAGCTAACAGTGTCAGACTGGTGTTTGCACACATAGGGAGGAGAAGGTTAGCCTATGTATCCTCTAACTCAGGGGTAGACAACAAATAAGCTTATTTCCCAAATGGTGGTGTTGGTGTTCCTTTAAGAGTATATGTTTTTAAGGACATAGCTTACATACCATTCTGCATTTTTCTATATGGCAAACAAATGGAATCCATACTCATCTGATTCAAAGGTTGTTATTCCCACCTAATATCAAACAGCTATCAGAAAAACTAGCTTATGTGTCCTATTTAATAGTTTAATATTTAATAGTGAAGATTACAGGTTTGTTTTTGTTCATGAAAAATCTTTTTTTGTGTTTATAGGTTTGGAGTCAGTGGTGGTATCTCTCCTCTATTACGGAGTGCCTCTGACCAATAGGCACAGCATTGAAATCTCCTGGACATTCTGCTGGAGAAAACTGCAACAATACCATATACCACTGAATGAGAAACACAACAGGACAAGGCTACCTTTGTATTTGCGCTGGTATGTATGCTTTTGTCTGTGCTTGTATGTACTGCATGTCTCTCACACAAAAGCAGAAGACTAAAAAAAAAGACTCTCCCATTCACAAAGCAAGAGTGTTTTGCCCCACACAAAAAAAGGCCTGCTTGTTTTCACACTGTTTGCGGCGCAGCCTGTTGTCCTACTTAGCCGAGGGAGAGAAAAAATCATCACCTCTGAAGCAAAACTATTTTCTATTCAATCCCATTTGTAAACAAAAAAAGAAAACAATCTGCCGTAGACAAGTGCCATAAAACATTGTTATTATCAGCAATCAGCGATTGGCTTTTTGTTCTATCTGCTGCATTGTCTCTGGTCTCCGTTCTTGTTAGAGTCCTCGTGTAGGCGTGGGTGTTTTTGTGTTCTGGAGGTGCGAGTGGCATGCATCTTAATTTGACCGCTCTCAATAAACAACTGTAGCCCAACGCAGCGGGCGTGGAGCTCGGAGACAAAGGACTGATTCTGCATCATGCAGAGGCTCACTTTGAAACCACGAGCAGGGTCCTCCTACTCCTCCACTGGGCGGACGGGAAGACAGAATGGCTCGCTGGCTCCACCATCTGGTAAAGTGCTCTCCCTCAGTGTCAGGGGAGGCGAGAGAGCTGACTCACAAACAGAGACATGTGGGTTGGATTCGCTAATATGTGTTTTTCACAACACTAAAAGAAAAAAACATTTTTGCATGAAAGAGTTGCAGAGAGTCGCAATGTGAATGAATGTGGTGGATGCCACTTTTGACTTTATTGTTATTTATGGGTTTATTGTTTATGCATGTATATGGGTTGTACATTTCTGCATAGCAATGTCACCATGGTGGTGGATGTCACTTTTGTGATTTTGGTGTGTTGCGCAATAGGCATGTACTTCATGTAGTCAATAGATGGCATATCTGGGTGTGCTAGCTGATTCTGGAACAGGCGGGGGTGTGCTGACTACACAGGATCAGCCACTGTTCTAGAGTCGCCATCTGTTTATGACAGGTAACGTGAATTTGTTGTCTCCCTTTAAAACGTAAGTAATCCCCAAGTGTTTGATGAATTTCTCTTGTTTTGTGTTTTTGTACCATCCTTTTGACCATACATTTTTGCATGTTAAATAGCATCGACATGTACAGTATGTACACTGACCTGTGTGTCACTACCATACCTGCTGCCCTTACAGTAATAAAACTACAGCTGGACTAGCTGCTTCTCTTATAGCTCTCCAATAGACCTTCAACTGTCGGGGGATTGCTAAGGAAACCACGTATATCTTATGTGAGAGTGTTGATAAGAACAGGTTGTTATTTTATTCACATGGTCAAATTGGTGTTCTCTTCTCAGGGTCATCTTTTGTAAGGAAACAAATCTAAAACAATGACTCAAGGTGTCAGCAGGTTAAAAAAACGACCTTGAGTCATTTCTGTGTTGCACACCACACACTGCAAAAAGTTGTCAGAGCATTCATTTGTAAGGGTGAATATGTTTCATTTGTAAGGGTGAATATGTTTCAGTAAATATTACTGTTCGATGGAAGGGAACGGTTTTATACAGAACCCCCTTTCAGAGTGCAGGAATATACATTTAGAAAGTGTTTACAATATGCTCAGCTACTGATACAATGATAAAGCAACACATCTAAATGAATACACTTGGTGTCTGTGGAGATAGAGTAATGACCTGTTAGAATGGAGCATAGAATGAGTACTGAGCCCCTTAATTAGTCTACTTAACTTTCTCTCTCTCCCTCTCTCTCTCTGTGTGTTTGTGTGCAGTGGGGATGTGCCTAATGAAAACCTCTCACTGCCCACGGAGGTATGCCTGAGTGCTGGGTGCCCACGGAGGTATGCCTGAGTGCTGGGTCCCTGTGTGTGTGTGTGTGTGTGTGTGTGGTGGTACACAGAAGGGCAGGGGAGACACATCAATTTACCCATGCCACCACCACCATGAAAGCTCATTTACTCTACCATGACACACAGACACACACTTGAATTTCCCCTTGGGGATCAATAAAGTATCTATCTATCTATCTATCTATCTATCTATCTATCTATCACACACACACACACACACACTAACACACACACACACACACACACACACACACACACAAACTGATCCATACATATACATATGCACACATCCATGCTGCCCTGCAAAGGCAAAATACCTTAACTCGCTAGAGTGTGAAACTGGGAAAAATGACTTTTAAATTTCTGTTTTGTCCAGACAAAAGTCTTATAGGTAGGACTCCCAAAGCAACGTCAGAACACCTTAACTCAAGTTCAGCGTGCCGGAATTAAGGCTAAGAGCCGTAGCAACTGTTGTGGTGTTCTGCTGTGATTTCTTTTTGGAAGTTACAGTTGTCATAGTCCTTTATTTTCTCATTAAAACAATTGACTCAAAATATTTATTCACATAATAAAGGAGGTCTCAAATACCCCTTAAATGACATTAACTAATTTTTGACCAACCATGAGATTAAAGTGTTTTGCCTTTGTAGGGCAGCATTAATTGTCAACCCAACCGTCAAGTCACCAGAACACAAATGATGCTCTAGAGTCTGCAGAGTATTTCAGTATAATTGCTTTGATTATGTTTGTTAAATTGTTCTTAAATTGGTCATGAATCCCATGTTCACTTGTATTAATGCATGGGGACTCATTTTTGTTGTGTCAGACAATTATCTGCCATCAGCGTGCTTTATTTTCCGATTAAGGTCTTATGATATCTGTAATCATACCTTGTTGATAAAAATATGCCCAATTAGCAAGTGATGCATGCATCGACTGTCAAAAGAATACATTTGATGATCCGATTGTTGGAAATAATGTTTCATATGACTTCAGACTGCATATTCTTCAAGGCTGTGGTGTGATAATGATTTTGTTTGGACTCTGGCTAAAAATCTGAGCCTTGGCTGAAAGAGAGAAGCTCATAAATTATTCCTGTTTTCTGTAATCCCAGCGCCTTCCAACCTGATGCGATCTCATATCTCAGAAACCAAGACGCTCCAGTGAGCGTGACAAGGGCAGAGAGAGAGAGAGAAAGAGAGAAATAAATAGAGACAGAGAGAGAGAGAGGGAGATAGAGGTAGCGAGAGGGAGGTGGGATTGTTAGAAGACAGCTGTAGCAGAGATATCCACAAATGCACAGCCTCTCACACCAGTGCTGTCATGGTTGAAGAAGCAACAACACAGTCCTGGACTTGTCTTCTTCATGTTGCTTTTCACATCTTTCTTTATGTCCTACAATTAACATCTAATGAAAAGGAAATACTGTAACCTACACTGTATCCACATGTTGTAATTTTGGAATGCAAATTAAAGTTTTATTTAAGCATTCTGCTTGACTGCTGTTGGTGAAGATATACTATATCTTTCCTGATCACGCTGATGCGGACTATACCATGTCAGACCACTTGTAACGGGGGGAATGTAGGCTTGTAAATAAGCACGTAATCAACACTAACATGGCAGAACACTGCACTGGACCACCATTAAAATGTTACACATGGTCAGCTGAGACCGGCCCATTTTGACCCCACAAAGGAGCCCGTTTCACAGCAACCTCTCTTCCTGGTAGCAACCTCTCTCCCTGGTATCTTTGCCAAAGTTAATTGGTCTTGTCTCTGGGGTTTACTCTTTTTTAACCTTTGAGCATGCATTTTTATGGGAGGTAATACATTAAGATGGCCATAAGGTGGGTCTGTGTGTGTTTGGGTGTGTGTGTGTGTGTGTGTGTGTGTGCGTATCTGCTTGTGTACATTTGTATTTTGGCCCACTTACACCATTCATCTTAAAAGCATAGCGCCATTCTGCTTCAGAATACATTAATCATGATTAGGAAGGGCTCTGAGGATATTGCGGTCTCTTGCATTACCTCAGATTTTTTGGCTCAAGGACTTGTCCGGCGCACTAAATATAAGTGCGCTGGAGGGGCCAGCCATGCTTTTGAGTTCAGGTGTGTCTGACACCATCTCGCCCTCTGGGATCTGATTAGTTTGGCGATTCATCAGAGGGAGTGTGGACTCACCGCGAGGAGGATTCGCCGCGAGGATTCCTCGGGATCTGGTGTGTCAGAAAGCGAAGTGGAGCAGTGTCGTCTAGGGACTGACAGTGGTCTACTGCGAGCCTTTTAATTCTACTTCGCACGTCAGCGAAGCAGGCCCTCGGCCTCAGAAGCTTGTTTGCACAGAGAGACAGACAGACAGAAAGAGAGACAGAAAGAGAGTGAGTGAGTGAGAAAGAGAGCTGTTACTAGCTGGCTTTACTAGTCAGGAGTGGTTGTAGGCTGCAGTATCAGAACGATGGAGAGAGAGAGAGAGAGAGAGAGAGAGAGAGATAGAGAGAGAGAGATAGTTCTCACACCACCTTTTCAAACAGACAAAAAAAACTGTCTTCCCACACATCTGCACTTTTCAAAACAGCCACGTGGCAGTCATCAAGTGCGAGATGCCGGATCCCTGTTAGTGTTTCATATTCTACTGGCTGAGAGAAGAGATGGGAATCGATGCAACCGAAAAGGACATCTGGGAGCCAGTGTGCATTTGATTATCCGGTTTCTTTAATATCTGAGCTAGCATCAGCCTATTCTCATGGGAGGCCCATGACAGAGTAGAAAGTCCTCATAGCTGTTTAGATCAGAAAATGGAAAAAAAGAGACAGAAACAACTCTATAATTCTGTGGTAGCACCATCATTATTCTGGTTGTTTTGAAAAGAGAGGTTTTTGCTTTAATTTTGCCTCTGAAACAGGCACGGCGCCAGGATTCCAGTTTTGGATGTGCCAGACCAATTGTGGGTGGGCCTTAAAAAAAACTTTATCAAATCACTGTTTAACCTAATAAAAATGACTGACTAATATACTGTTATATTATTTGTGCTTACATAATAGAGATTTGAATAGCTTGATGCTCTTTAAATAGTTTGTTGCATTGTAAAAAGGACGGACGTACCTATCCTCGATCACTGTCCTTGGTTTTGACCAAATACGAGCGCTTTGGAATCTCCATTACGCACCATACCTGCTGGCTGTGCTTTAGCGCATCTCTCGAATAGACCTAAGGCCTATAGGCTGTAAAAGTGGGAATCTAATATTTCCCCCAAACATAGTTTAGTTCTGCTTGTATAACATGAAGTCGAATATTTCATTTGTTTTAGGTTTTCAACAATACAGATCAATCACACTGCCCGATAGTTTCAATCAATATGCAGGGCAGTTGAAAACATTCGGGGCTTAGCCCATAGAGTCTAAACGGTTTTCATAATTCCTATTTTGCCTGACTTGCTGCTCACTTTTCTTAAATGAATCCACTGACTCAAGCCTCATTTGCACCACATTTATTAAATATTATGGACAATAAAATTTTGACAATTAGAGGATGTAATGACATTTAGCTATCTTGACATTTTCTGTTTGCTAGAAACGAACTATATAGCCACCTAGCAGAGTGGCTTTTAAATAGCAATATGCATTATATGGTTTGTTATGCTTAGCTTAGGGAGAAGGGAACATTGAAGACTCACTAATTCGAACTAGGCAAAGCAGGCCACCACTGTTTGGCCAGCTCGAGACTGTAGGCTAGAGGCTGATAACAAACCTGAACTTGTAGGCTAGTCTAAATGACGAGAACAGGATAACTCCACCACCACCTTGTTATTGATGACTTCATGATTTCCTTGTAACGTAGGCCTATACCAAATATTAAATGCAAACAATGACCTGACCAACCTCGCGCGCGCACGTAGCCTACGTTCCAAATTATGTGTTATGGAAGGTACCGTTCATGTTAAATCTGCTGCATGAAGAAGAGTGAGTTCACCCGTGTCCGCTTGTATGTTAAATACGTCCATCTCACCTCAAAGTTTCAATGCGCGATCGGAATAATGGTTTCATATTTGTTAGTCAACTGTACAAAATACATTCGGGGCTGAAGCCCTGGCAAAATCAGCTGGCTACTAGGCCTACCCCTCGGGCACAGAACTTGTTCATTGACAACGTCATCTGTCATGTAAAACATGCTCCAAGATAGCTCATAAAGATCAATCACACCCATTAGGCCTTTTAATGCAAATCGGATCAACGATCACAATATCAACAAGCTGCATTGCAAAAAAAAAAACATTTCAGAAGCCATTATTAAGCCATAGAGATGTGCTAGGTGTTATGGATCTCAGCTATCCTTCATCTCCTGGTTGCAGCGATACAACGAGACCGTTTGTGCACGTTTAAGGTACCTAAACAACGACTATATTAAAAGTTTTTTTTTTTTTTAAGAAAAGTTTTGGGTGGGCCTGTTGAAAAGTGGGTGGGCCTAGGCCCATCCAGGCCCACCCGTAGCGCCGTGCCTGCTCTGAAATAATGTGGATTTACACTGTAAAATAGGTGTATCTGTAATGCTTCAGTTTTCAACACTTGGAGAGCAAGGTTGACACATCACACAGATCAAATATGACGGCTAACATTATCTTATTTTTCTTTTTCTATCAATCCAAGTCTTCCACAAGGCCATATTTGCCTCACACATGCTTTTTTTTCAAGAGCACACTGATATCAGCTTCATCTTATGTAGAAAGTCAAGTGTAAAAACATTTCTTTTAATAGCATAATTAAGGACAAAATCAGCAAATTACCACCATAAAAACTGCTGAGTGCTGGCAGTATGCGCCCTGCGCTTCAACCTCTTCTTTGATGTACAGCTCTCACAGGACTGAGTGTCAAGTTAATCTGTTACATCTTACTGTGCTAACACAGTTTGAATCTTTGCTGTGAAAGGCATAACTTCATTGTGCTTGAATACAAACATAAAGAATTTCTTTTCAACAATCTGGAGCTACAGTATACTCATTTGGTCATTAGATATAAAGATGATATTAATCTATAAACATGTTTTGTTTTCCCTGAGTAACAGAAAGCGTGCTGTCTAGTCGTAGGTTAGCTCAAAGGATCAGGGTTTGGGTTCAGCCAGTTATCCCTCCACCATCCACCATTCACCAAAAAGTGCCCCTTAAAGGAGAATTCCAGTGATTTTTCCCACATAGATCTCTGATTACAATCGCCGGAATTCCTGCTTTAAAGGATAATTCCAGGATTTAGCACTTTGAGTCCCTTTTCTGGTTTGTTTTGGATGAACTAGAGTGGTGGAGACCGAAATTTTGGTGAGTTGCAGTTTTTAAAAACGAACGTTAAGGGTTGTTTTAAGGACATGTTTTTGCATGCCCATAGCCAGCCAGTCTAAAGTAGTCAAAGGTGATTCCAAACGAGTCAGAAAGTCGAGACAGGACCCATCGTCAAAATGTTTGTGTCCACCACTCCAGTTCATCCAAAACAAACCAAAAAAGGGACTCAAAGTGCTAAATACCGGAAGTGTTTACTTCGACCCACATGTTAGATAGATAGATAGATACTTTATTGATCCTCCAGGGGAAATTCAAGTTTACATACAGGTTTATTTTTTCTAATTCACAGACAAGGTAAGGCTTCTGCTAGCATTTGGAAAGCACACTGTGGATTGGCTAGCAAGTGTGCAAAAGCTGCAGGTCATTGAAATCATTTCTCCTGCCCTGATGCTGCATGCACCACTGCCCAAAACACATGCACCACCGTCATTGTCTCATGTCAATAAATGAAGTTCTATCAGAAAGACTCAGGGAAGTATAATGAAAGTTAACACATGTTTTAATCCATCAAAGGATACACAAAATACATAAGCAACAATAAGATAGTCTTTGGCGTAGGCCATCCAGGTCACTGAATGTGCAGAACCTTGCAGATCCTGCCGGAATGCAAAGGCAGGTGGCAGAGCCTACCCCCAAAGAATAAGAAATAAAGATACCCACCAGAAATGTTTAGATAGTCATCCTCTCTGAAATAGAGCATAACAATATTAAACAGTGCATGTTGTAACCCAGGAGATGAATCAGAGAAAGCAAGAAAGAGTATCCGATGACCTGAATAAATATACTATGAACAGTGTTGGGAGTAATGCGTTACAAAAGTAATGCAATTACTGTAATATATTGCTGTTTGCGGTAACGCGGTAATGTAAGGCATTACAAAAAAAAATATTTACTCAGTACAAACTTCAGTAACGCGCGTTACAATGCAGTTTAACCCAAAATTAAGCGCTTGTTTTGTTTTGATACATATTCGCAAACACCACGCGAGAACAACAGAGGAGAAAAAATCCGCGCAAAATAGTAGAACATTATCTCCTGATAGCCTACTGGTTGAATATGACTGTGGCTGCAGCAGACTCGCAGGCGGACTCTATTTGCGGGATGGACATAAGCCTACGCTCATTATTTTCAGCTTGTCAGAGACAAGGCTGTGAAGAACATAATAGTTAGTGCACTTTGTGTGCGAAACCGAAAGATCTCTCAGCTCGCGAAATAGCACAAGTAAATTAATGAAACATCTAAAGTAGTGCCACGCTAATCTTTTTGATTCTTGATAAAACACAAACTATGCTGTTGTGCATGTCAGCTTTTTGCCAGCTCTTGTTTACAAGCCTTATTTGTTTGAGTTACATTGATAGCACAATATTAACAATAATATGCATGTTAAGTTGTTTTAAGCAACCTTCATTGCTTTGGAAATTGAAGTATGCAATGACATGTTGCTTCACATTTCGTTTTGCGAATACAAGTGAATTATGAGCCTGGTATCCACCTAGCTATCTGAATGGAATGCGTTTCAGTCGACTCAGCATATCATGTGCTTCATGTACAGTAGCCTAAATGCTTGGAAAACGAATGATTGAAGACCCACCAATTCTAGTACTAGGTGGTGATTGAGGGAACCCAAAAGGTATCAAACTTGCATGTAACATTGTGTTAGTGCATTTTGACATTGTAAACGTTATTGATGAAGAGTGAAACGCAGTTTGCAGTAAAGCTACTATTCATTGGTTACATTTGGGTGCCCCCTCTGTCCTTTGGTGCCCAACGCAAAGTGCGTGATGCGCGTGGTGGGAGCGGTGGCACTGCCAGGCTACACAATCTTTTTCTGCATTTCTATCCCTTTATTCTCTTCAATTTAAGTTCACAGCACAAAGCTGACATGCACAACAGCATAGTTTGTGTTTTATCAAGAATCAAAAAGATTAGCGTGGCACTACTTTAGATGTTTCATTAATTTACTTGTGCTATTTCGCGAGCTGAGAGATCTTTCGGTTTCGCACACAAAGTGCACTAACTATTATGTTCTTCACAGCCTTGTCTCTGACAAGCTGAAAATAATGAGCGTAGGCTTATGTCCATCCCGCAAATAGAGTCCGCCTGCGAGTCTGCTGCAGCCACAGTCATATTCAACCAGTAGGCTATCAGGAGATAATGTTCTACTATTTTGCGCGGATTTTTTCTCCTCTGTTGTTCTCGCGTGGTGTTTGCGAATATGTATCAAAACAAAACAAGCGCTTAATTTTGGGTTAAACTGCATTGTAACGCGCGTTACTGAAGTTTGTACCGAGTAAATATTACCCAATTTTTTTTTTGTAATGCCTTACATTACCGCGTTACCGCAAACAACAATATATTACAGTAATTACATTACTTTTGTAACGCATTACTCCCAACACTGGTTATTACAGATAACTCACTGCTCTATTCCCCATAACTGTAAAGGACCGTAGTCAGCCCTGTAAATGTTGCATGCATTCTGCAGTGAAAACACATTTAGACCGTCCAGGTTTAGAATCTGTTTGCCTATCATACATGAAGGCCTTTCATCCAGCTGCTGCAGCCGTCTTGTAACCTATTATGCATAACATAAGGTAAGTATCTGCAGTGGCATCTTGTCTGCAATCATATATTGCTGACATACTGTAAGTATAGGAAAGATCATGTTAACTGTGGTACCTCCTGGCAGCATAAATTCTCAGGCTCTGACAGCATTGTTGCCCAATTTCCACATGTGCACCTAAACAAACAAATACAAAAGGAGTCATGCATGAATAAAGCTAAAGAAATAATAAACCTGGTATTTTTTTACCCAATAATAGCACCCACGATTACATTTGAACGAGCGTGCTCCAGCTAGCTAGTACTTTTTCTCAGCCTGACATAAGTAGGTGAATGGTAAGTAGTGCTAGGCTAGACTTTCTCAAGTTTACAATGCGAACACATCAGTATACACCAATATATCAAGTGCATACATGCAAGTCTCATAAGTATGACAGAAAAATACTACTGTACTTTAGGAACACTCAGTACAGTGAAAAAACTAACGTTAACGTTATTAAATATTATAAGTTAGATCAGGTTACAGGATCTGCCAACCGAGCGAAGCTTGAAGCAGCGGGGTGTTTACAAGACATAACTTCACGTTTAGTGAACAAGAAGCACAATATAGTTTACTACTGTGTGAATACAAATTCAAGTTTAATAAATAATGAATAATAATTCATAATAGTGCCTGACCTGGCACTAACGTTAGCTATCGATAGCTAGACTAGCCTAACTTAGCTTTCACGGGCTAAACACTGACTATCTAAGTTTCAAAAAAATAGAAAGTTTCACTAACCATTTAGAAGCGTCTTGCTGAATTATCTGATTCTAGGGTAGTGCAGGAGACTCCCCTCCTTCAGGATCAGATTCTGGTTCGAACATGTATGGTTGAACTACTGCCGCCATGTCCATGTGAAAGTTAACGTAGTAGTAGTGGTAAGAGTCAGTGGGGCGTGGGCAAAGATTCTAGAAGCTTTGGGCGTGGCCAAATTAGCTGCAGATCATGAATATGTAATGAGCAGCAGAAAACAGCACACTCTGGAAGGGGCTGAAACAGAGGGTAATAGAGGTAGGTAACAATCGTTTCCTACACGCTATTTCCACCAAACAACTTCAGAAACATGTTTTATGGAACTCAAAGACCTATTTGAACTTGTTGAAAAATAGTCAAAATATGGGCACTTTAACGATGCGAGTTCACTATGCTGCTGCTCCTACTGTGGTGGGATAAAGATATGAAGAGTACAGGGTTAGATATAGCTTACTTACCTCCTTATCTAAGTTGGCACCACGTGACCTGGATGAAGTAAGATTAAATATGAACCAAAGCATTGTCCCTCAATTAATGTTTTGGCTTTGGCTATGAGAACCAGCCCTGCATCCATGCGTGAAGTAGATAGTTACAGTGAGTTAGGGGACTAGTACTCCACTGCCGACAGATGCATACCCTTAACTTAGAGATTGAGGCATTTACATTAAACAAAGAGGAGCTGCTCCTGAAATTAAAAGATTAAGATGTTAATGTAGGCCTAATGAAGAACTGGGAAGTAATGTCATCCCTGTGCTTGCGGCTGCCATGACTTAATGGGGGATTACGAATGACGACAAGCACAGTGCATTGTGCTTGGAAAAAAGGTGAATGACTGGGTGCAGTATTGGCCTGAAGACTTTGTGCTTGCTAGAGGTGTTGCTCTTTCGGCAGAGAAAGAGTTTGTGGAAAGCTCTAGTAGGCTACTAGTCCCTACAGCCTGAAGACCTGCAAGGAGGAATGGAGTGGTTAGAGAGGAGACATACAGAATAGCATACATACAGAATTTTCAAAAGGACCTAGCACGCAGGCAAATAAGCGGGCAAATAAACAGCCATGAAACATTTACGTTGCCATTAGTTAAATCAACAATGTATATATGGGCCTACATATTATGTAGACCAGCGGTTGTCAAACTGGGGTACGCGTACCCCCAGGGGTACGTGGACTGATTTCAGGGGGTGCGCGAAAAAAGATCTAAGTCATAGCCTACAGTATGCCTTTTCAAACATTTTCTCTATCCCACGTTGATAACTTAACTTCCGCATTTGCACTGCACATTAAAAACGTATTTTCTACGCATTAACAAAATATTTGAGAGTGGAGACAGAGAGGGTAAAACAGCGTTTCTCAAACTGTGGGTCGCAACCCACTACTGGGTCGCGGAGACATGCCAGGTGGGGCGCGAACTGACGTGAAAAACAGGAGTTTTATTTATTTATTTTTTTATCTGTAGCCTAGGCCCAGGTAGCACCCGATGCGCAATGGACGCACTGTGTTATTCATAGGGAAGCGCTCGTGTCAACGCAGCTTAGTTAGTCCCGACCTGAATTAGATTTTGAACGAGGTTGTGAGAATGGTGAATTTCATCAAGACCCGGCCCTTAAAAGCGTGTCTATTCTCCGCACTTTGAGACGAGATGGGAGCTGACCAAAAGGCTGTACTGTTTCACAGCGAGGCAAGGTGGCTTTCCCGAGGTAAAGTGCTGTCACGTGTTTGAGCTCCGAGTCGCCTCTTCTTGGAGGAAGAGCGCATGTTTGAATCTGCAAGCACGTTCACTAATGAACATTTCTTGACGAAGCTGGCCTATCTTAGCGATATATTTGGAAAGCTCAATGAGTTAAATCTCCAGTTACAAGGCAAAGACAAGCACCAGATAAGATCACTGCATTCAACAAGACGATTGTGTGTGAGATTAGGTGCAGATCTATTTAAAATCATTATATTCAGCACATTTGTAGGCCTATCATAGCCTATGTTGACTATTGATGAGATTTGTATCATATGTTTATGATCCTATTCACTATTCTCGACAAAATTGATAAAAATAAATATTAATAAAACAATTTTAAAAAAACCTTGTTAACAATTGGTGGTGTTGGGGGTACTCCGGAAGATCATAATGTCTCAGGGGGTACATGCCTGTTAAAAGTTTGGGAACCACTGATGTAGACCATTTAACCACGGTAACAGACAAAGACACGATAATGATCAGCCAGACATGAAAAAGAAAATGGATTAATCATGGCCTTCAGGTGCATCGGAAATATTATGGGTTAATGACGATAGTATAGCCCTACAGACAATACTAACAGGCCTACCATAAATCTCTGCAAACTAACATCCCGTCTCCTAAACAGCAGTTATAAACAGACCAGTGCACTGCAGCCAACAAGGAAAGTAGCCTACTTTTGTCCCTGTTGGCCTTCCATACACAACAGTTGCCTAACCAGCGAGCCAATTTGCCTATGTGGACCTAGCAAAGCTGTATTATAGCAGGGAAACCATCGCGAGTGTCGATAGGCCTACAGTAACTGGAATAACTGAGGTTTAAGAGGGTTCCGTGTGTTTATGGTGACAGCGTAGCCTAATAAATCTGACGTTTTCTGTCAGAAGGTTTAGCGACCAATTGCATTGTTAGCGATACAAACGTAAACATCATTAAGCAACTAGGATCTTAACGAGACTAGGGTAAAAAAGAGAAACCTTCCAAAGCCGTGGAACGTGTTTCTTTCCGTTGATAAGACCAAGCGGACAACCCGAACAAATGGCAACAATTTGGCCTACCTACTCTCCGATGTTTACGAGAGATGTATCCACCTACATTAATGGAACCCCGAGACTTTGGTGATGCATCCAAAACAGTTGAAAGCGAACGTAAGGTAAGATCTGTGACTGCATCACAAGTTAAAGTTTTGGCGAAGTGAATGACTAGCTACACATGCATGGATACGGAACATCGAAAATCGGCACCTGAAAGCAACAGGCAGGTAGCCTAGAAATCTAGACGCGCCCCTAGCGGCAACAAATTACATTTGCTGCCAGGGCTAGTCTAGCAACTCTCAGTTGGCTTGAGAGCTCCAGAAATCGAAACTTAATCAGGCCAATGAAATCGTGTATAGAGTCGTTAGGTGGGCTTAACATAATGATTGATGGCAGAGTTGCAACGGTTTGGCTTGAATTCCCTGCTACTTGAAAACAAATAAGATGGATGCTGCTGCTGGCGAACAGTCTGACACGAGTTAAGCTTTTATTAAGTTGGCAAACGTCTGAACTAGCCAACTAGCTCCGCTGGTGGGAAACGCATGGGACTCAGCGCTGCCGCGGTCCTATTGCGTGCAGAGGGAATTTGAAAGACAACTGATTATCCCGCCCCTCGGACGGAGCACTGCGAACGGTGAGTGTCCAGACCCTACATTTTAATGTGGGTCTGGCTCGTCAGGCTAACAGGCATGTGCATGTCCTTATAAAGACTGATGCAGACAGGTGATTGGACGGAAGTAATGAATAATGAATGATGAGTGACCAATTAAGTCTTCCTGACAGAACTAACGCTTACACTTCCATTTACACAATTTTTGATTTGTGAGTAATTCTCTGGAAAGAGGTTTAAATACTTAGCAATGGTTAGCACTCTGGACTTGTAACCGGAGGGTTGCCGGTTCGAGCCCCGACCAGTGGGCCGCGGCTGAAGTGCCCTTGAGCAAGGCACCTAACCCCTCACTGCTCCCCGAGCGCCGCCGTTGTAGCAGGCAGCTCACTGCGCCGGGATTAGTGTGTGCTTCACCTCACTGTGTGTACACTGTGTGCTGTTTGTGTTTCACTAATTCACCGATTGGGTTAAATGCAGAGACTAAATTTCCCTCACGGGATACTAAATACATACTATACTAATACTTCTGCTATATGCCTCATTCACATGGTTATGGTGTGAGAGTTCGTAGTTTTCAAAATCACCAGAGCCATTATTTCGCTAACTTTATATATTGACAATACATTTAAAATTAAGTAAATTAAGTGTGTAATATTTACATTTAAATTAGGGCTGTCAAAAAATAACTGATTAAAAAAATTAGTGCAGATTAATCGATTCCATATGACCTTTGACCCCGAGCCGTTCTAGTCAGTAAAAATTAGACTGTAAAATAAAGGGGAGAGAAGAAAACGTGCTGCCTGGATCATTGATTGGAACATTTACTTTTTAAAAACGGCCTGATGGTGTTGATAAAAAATAAAGTGGTGAAAATAAAGTCCTCTGCAATGTCTGCAGCAAGGAATTTGCATATCACCGGAGTTCATCAACTCTATAGTTGCACATCAATGCAAAGAAATAAGTGTTGACATTGAGGGGAGTGTTAATTTATTTTCATTGTGTCCCCTAGGTTATATCTGTGGCCTGAAATGCCTTGTATGTGAAAAAAAAACTTCTTCCCGAAGCACTTTTGAATTTATTTCCTCAGCATATTAGGTCATATCATAGATTATTATGGCAATTATTTGAACAGTGAAAATAATAATAAGAGTTTTTGAACTTTAATGTCACTAATGCTGATTATTCAATGATTCATTTGAATTTAAATATTTAAAATACTTTCACAGCAAAAAATATATATGTGATTAATTTAGATTAATTAATCACAGAGTATGTAATTAATTAGATTAATTTTTTTAATCGATTGACAGCCCTAATTTAAATACATGGTGAACCGCCTTGTTTAGCGGGCTTGTGGGTATTCTGCGGATACACACAGACATGATCAGCCAATCCACATGGACAACATAATTTGTGGCCATTGGTAATTTGGCACCTAATTACTGCCTAATTGACCTGTTTGAGAAAATGAGGGCAGAAGAGACCTCTGAAGTTCGCCTACAAAAAAGAACCAAAACGGACATCTTTTGCCCATATAAGGAGTTCCAGTTGTTAATTAAAGCTAACTACCTATGGCAAGTTGCATTGCAAGTTAGCTCTGGGGTAGCAAAAATCTAAGGCTACATTTATACATGGCCGGCTATTTTCATAAACGTACATTTCACCCTCTCCGTTTTCAAAAATAACATCATGCACACCTGTCAGTTTTCAGAGAAGTTTCCCCGTGTATATATGCCGTCAAGAGCATGCCAAACCTGTCGGTGGCAGTGTAAGGAGAAGCTCAATCCCACGTTAGCCAATCAGAATCCCGAAATTGCAACAGAAACAAATCACTTCCTATTTCTCTTTTGAATGATATTTGCAGAGAATGTCTAATAAGACATTCGTAATTCGACATTCTAATAAGACAATCGTAGACGGGCTCTGATATTTGCCAATACGTTAGACCAGCACATCCGGGAACTTGACTCGTGACAAACGTTCCCGCCCCTTTCGGGGGGAAAACAAACAACCCCTCTCATTAACTCCAACGCAAATTAGGGTCAATAAACGTAATTCGTACAGAAATCGCAGGAGTAAATAATAACAAAAAATACCACAAATCAATATGACCACTCAATACATAACCACTTTGCCGGTCGTTGACCGTGAAAGATACCTACAAAAGCTTAATTAAATTAATATAAAAAACATGTCCCTTCAGTCTCCTGAGTAGCCTACGAAGTGGTGCAACAACCCCACTCAAGTCATACCCGGACATTTACTCGTAGCCTATCTCATCTAGTCTCCAGGTAAGTAAGCTGGGACTAAATTGTTTTCCTGTATTTTTGCCTTCATATTTGAATTTTAATGTAGTGTAGTTGACTCACAGGCTCAGATGTAAAGTATGTTAGTTAGATAATTCTGAGATATGATCATTTCTGTCATAGCCGTTAAGTGTTAGCCTAGATTTCTGTTTTCTTTGGTCTGATTCATTTTTGGTGTAACGTTAGTTGTTTGTCTTTTGAAGACTAATGAACGATATTATAATTTCATAAAGATTTAATAACTAGGCTAATATTTATTTGCCAGTAAAGCTGTAGCCTAACCCACCTGCAACTTTTCGGCATGTCTACCGGTTCACTTTGGCTTGTTCTGAGGGAATGTTTTCCCCTCAAAAGGGGCATGGTGCAAACAACCTGCTCTGTGTGACGCGGGTCCGGTTGTAAGTATGCAAACAGGCCTAAAGCGTTTGCACAAACGTAAAAATAATCAGTAGCCAAACAAACTGTAAACATAGGGCACTCACATGACGTTAAGCATTTTCTGGCGCGTAATGTGACGTTTGAGAACCTAAAACCCCATTTCTCCCAGTTGACACGACAACACATAACCGGCGTTATCATAAATCTCCACTTTGGCCGGAGTTTTTAGAAATAATCGTTTTCTGTGATAAAAACGGGCTTTTCCGGGCTTCACATACCGGAGATCACAGTATCCACTCGAAGGCAGAGGACAAAAGTCTGTTCAGGAAAACGTCTGCATTTCAGACTTTTTCATTCCCGCGAGAGTTTAACAGGTGCGATAATTCAAAATCCCCATGTTCTTTTCCCATAGGAAAAATCGCCAGATACCGGATGTCAAAGATGGCAGCTTTTTTGTAGGCGAACTTCAGAGGTCTACTGAGCACATGAATGAATGGGGTTGAATTAGCTAGCATCGGCCACTGAAATTAATGGGGTTGAATCAGCTAGCATCGGCCACTGAAATTAATGGGGTTGGAATTCCTCCCTCTCTCCAGCTCTATAAAATGACCTCCCTGGTTTGCCCTACACCATCAAAACCAAGGTATATGCAGGAAACATGCAGGATACTGACAACAGTCAAAACACAGAAACATGTGACATCTTCACTTTTCTGATTTCTATTGATAATTTCAAAATATCTGCGCAGAGTGGTCCATAATCGCTCAATGTGCATTTAAATTAAAAGAAAGGAAAAAGAAACTTCTTATTTGTGTGTGGTTGTACTATTAAAAACACAACCGGTGCTCTACTCAAACTCTGCCCCCTTGGGACTAAACAAGAAAGGCATCTCAGTGCTGTGGTTGGACCAGGGGGAGATAGAGAGAGAGAGAGAACAAGAGAGAGAGAGAACATGGTTCTGTGCTCATCAGCCCGCACTGAGACTCTGCAGAGCTAATTATGTAGCACGACAGCTCTGTAAATACATCTAATGAGTTAGAGAGTGGAGGACGGGCGGCACAACGCACCGTCTGCTGCTGGCAGGGGGGCTCCGTCTGCCAAGGATGCCGCCCCTCAAAGGGCCGTGTGCTGGCAGCCAAGTGCGACAATTCTCTCTCTCCTGCGCTTCAAACTTTTTTTTTTCCCACAACATACTCAGCTATTTCCTTATTTTGTTCCAGGCACAGCCAGATGGAGAGCATCAGTGTGACAGAGGCGTATAACGATTTTTTTCTGTTTTTTGTTTTTGTTTTGTTTAACATGATAAATGTAAAACTGATATACCACTGCAATAGCAAGGATCTGATATCACAAATGTTGACAGCAAAACAGCCACTCGAGAGCTGTTGGTTTGAAAATCAGTAAAAACATTAAATCTCAGCGGGGAAAGTGCCATATGTTCAACTCTTTAATGCTTCCACTTTAATGATAATAATTCATCTATCCTGAAAACAGACTCATCACTGTCGCCCAAACTTGTCTCTTTTACGATCTCTGTCAGGACTACTGAGCGCATTTACGACGATCATATAATTCCGAGGCGGACTGTTAATATGCCACGGTCGTACATTTCAGGAGGCAGATTCCACGGATCATTACGTGCCACCGACACTGTAGGCAATACAGCAAGCCTCGACTGCGAGCGAAAGACCACTGTGTTCCCAAGACAGGGCCAGATGACTTTCTCAGTCAGGCTCGCTCATGACATAATGACTTTGAGGGCTAAACATTACTGATTAAAAAAGAATAAACACACACTGACTATGTATGCGGCACTTTCTGTTTGTGGGCGGTCTGTTTAAAAAAAGATTACAGCAGTCTGTGCCGGGGAAATCTATGCACAGCTCTGTGGATTAGGTTTGTTTGTCATCTTTGTTCATAGTTAAGGAGTAAACAATCACAGCAGGTGTGTGTCAGGCATTGCCTTCATGCCTGATTACCCTCCACAGCCACGAAGACTGGCTCATGTGGCCTGAAACTCTGTGCAACAAGTCTCACAACGCTTAATCAACAGGAGAATACCCCTAACAAATAAACAAGTATCAATGACAACCACAGTCTAAAAGTGTCTACCATCTTTACTATTTTAATTGTGAAACAAACACTGGCAGCTGCAATCTGTCAATATGGTGATCTCATTTGTGCAGCCCTGTACGTGTCAATAGGGCTCTCTCCTCCTCCTCCGTGTCTCAGTGAGGAGTTATCTTCTGGTGTGCTGATCCATTCAACTGACCTGGATCACTCGGATACCAAAATGAATGTTTCGATACCGATACCAAGTCAAGAATTGTGATTATTTTTTCGGTAAAGTGTAATCTACACGTTACTATTTCCAAACCAGTAATCAGCTTAAAGTTACTTATCCAAGTCACTGTGCGTTACTATTTTTGTAATTTTCTTCTTGTCTCGGGGATTAACGTAATATATGCTCACGTTTTCAGCATGAGGACAATTCACGTGTAATACCAAGCAGCGACACAAACATAAACAACAATGGAGGGAGGAGCGAGATGCGCATTTTCTAACTGGAAATACAGTCATTATTTTGAGTTTGTCAGCTAAACATGACAACATTAAAGTATGTTGTACACTCTGTGCTGGCGACAAAGTGCTGTCTAGCTAGGAAGTTCCAGGAGTCTCCCGCATAGTGGCTCCCTGACACCCGCAAATTAAGGGCTCAACATGCTTCTGCGTCAACTCCACGACGTAGGCCTAGCTATGCCGCCACTCCTACATTTCGGAGTTCAGGGGACAAGCAGAGATGAGCTATGAGACAAAAGTTCACACTCGGTATCATGTTTCAACACACTTTAGGTCAATATCACACCGAACTTCTCCTTTAAAATCTCCCGGAATCTAGAGTGAGCGAGCATGCACGCGAGACCGAAACTTAAAATCGAGTGTGCATCTGAGTATAGCGCGCACATGACGGAGAGGGAGGGTGCGAGTGTGCGCTAAATCAACTAATCAGATGACTTTAGCATTGCCCATGGTGGGTTAAATGATTGCAAAAGACTTCTGAGGTGAGTGTCATTTTATTTGCATATTATTCAGACCTATACTAGATGGCTAGTTGCCAAGGCTACATGAAAAGCCCAAACTACCAAAATCTACATATTTTATTAACACAATTTCTATATAGGCCTTCCTTATTTGGTCTACTGACTAGACATTACAAACCTATTCATCTGTATTTCAGTATCTAGATAGGCTTCGGCATACCTCCCTGTCTTATATGTGGAGCGCTTTGGGTTGCACTCTGTGCATGTTAAATGCGCTATACAAATAAAACTGACTTGACTTGACTGAAATACTTTTTGTAGGTTGGAATGTCTCACGTTACTGTTAAAATGCACTTCCAATAAAGTGAGTATTGGCAAAACCAGTGGTCATTTTTATGTTGAGGTGGCAGGGGTGGCAGCTGCTGAATGTAACTAATAAAGTAACTTGTAATCTAACTTAGTTACTTTTAAAATCAAGTAATCAGTAAAGTAACTATGTTTCTTTTTAAAGGAGTAATCAGTAATCAAATTACTTTTTCAAGGTAACTGTGGAAACACTGGGCATATCTTTAATGTGGTGTGTAGGTCTAATTGAGTGCCCATTGGTGATGTGTACTGTAGGTGTAATTGGGTGCCTGTCACTTGAAATACGTGAGGCGGTAGAGTAATTAGCCTTCAGTCTCACGGTTAGGCTAAGTTGTGTATAGTGCATAAGGATATGTGGATGCAATTCATTGTGTTTTCTATGTCATTAGATAAAAATAAATGATCAAAAAACTAACAAGTTGAAGAAAATCTTTCTGGGATCATAGAAGAGATAAGTGTCTTGCAATGTTCATTGAGCACTACTGACAGACGTGACCTGAGCTAGCGGGATAGTTAGCAAGAAGCTCTCTCCAGATGTAAAAGTTTGCCATGGTTGCGTAGCCTATTTCTGAATTACATTAAACCTGTTCTGCCCAAATAAGTTGTGTGTGCTAAAAAGACTTTAAAAAATGACTAAGTTGTATTTTTCTATGTTAAGGTCATTTATGTAGTTGTATTGTTGCTATTGTGGGGCTTTTGTTCTGACACTGATTGCTATTGGGTAGATCGGAACGTTAGAAGGAAGTGGTAAGAAAGCAGGAAGAATAAGAACGTAAACAAATGCATGGTTGCTACTGTTTTACCTCGTGTGTAAAATCTGTTTTAATCCGTTGGATTGAGCCTTCAGAAATCAATGACTAAGTGCTATGAGTTTTGTACATGTTTAGAGTTTTTGTATGAATGCTTTCGAGGAATTTCAATTATTAGATTACCTGCGTGTGTGTGATTATGATCGCGTTAGCATGTTAACTTGTAGGCTAAGCGTCAATAACGTCATACTATGCTACTGTGGCTATATATAGCATACTATGCTTCTGTGGCTATATATAGCATACTATGCTACTGTGGCTATATATAGCATACTATGCTACTGTGGCTATATATAGCATACTATGCTACTGTTGCTATATATAGCATACTATGCTACTGTGGCTATATATAGCATACTATGCTACTGTGGCTATATATAGCATACTATGCTACTGTGGCTATATATAGCATACTATGCTACTGTGGCTATATATAGCATACTAAGTGTATTTTCCGTTTTTCTCTTCTTTGTTGTAGTTTCACTCCAATTCAATGTTGTCAAATTGACTTTATGCTGCAAACGAAGTCAATAAAAGGAGCAAGCACGCTCAGTTTCCTGGCTCTTGAAAAGGAGTTTGGCTGCCTGTTTAATCTATGTTAACACTGAGGAAGTACAACACATAGTGAGAGCAGAACAGTGAAAAGTCATACCGTCAGAAGGACTTGACAGCTACAGATATGGAGACCCACACAGCAGATAAAGATGAAAAAGCACCATCAGTGGCTGGCTCTAAGCATTCAGCCTCCTCCAAGTGTTCAGTGCCTAGCGCTGCCGCCAGAGCCAGGGCTACAGCTGGAGCGGCGCGAACCAGGGCTACATTTGTACGAAAGGAGCTAGACATGAAAAAGCAGAGAGCCAGATTAGATCTGGAAAAGGCTACACTAGAAGCGAACCTAGAAGCCCTAGAAATAGAAAAGACAGCAGCTGCCGCCAATGCAGAGGCTGAAGTCTTTGAGGCTGCAGCAGGAATGGAATGTGAGGACATATGCAACAGGAGTGGCGTCGAACCACAGGAGACTATGAGGCGGACAGTGGCATATGTGGAACAACAGGCTCAGGTCAGCTTTAACACCCACGCACCCCCTCCAGATACATCACCTCCTCTCCGTATTAAAGTGTCACCACCAACAAGACAGGTAGCCCCCGTGTTAAGCTCTGCATATCCCCACGACGCACCATCTGCATATTCATCCACACCACAGAGTGAGTACCTACCTGCATCAGAGCACCAGTCACACCTGCCTCACCACTGCAGCTCATACCCTCACTCTGCATATAAAGCCAGTCAGCAGCAAGGCTATTCTTCATTCAAGCAGGCCAGTTATCCCTACCATTCACCTAGGAACGACATACAGGACCCTCCTGTCACTCCAGCTGCTGACATGATAGACTTTTCTAAGTATCTGGCCCGCAGGGAGTTAGTAACTACAGGGCTCACTAAATTTGATGATCGGCCTGAGAGCTTCAGAGCGTGGCAGTCCTCTTTCCTTAACGCCACTCAGGGTCTAGAGTTAACTGCCAGCGAAGAGCTAGATTTGCTGGTAAAATGGCTCGGAAAGGAGTCCTCTGAACATGTTAAGAGAATTCGAGCAGTCCACGTCACAAACCCTCAAGCTGCTCTACATTTGTCTTGGTCAAGACTCCAAGAGTGCTATGCCACCCCCGAAGTGATAGAGAGCGTGCTATTCAAGCGGCTGGACAGTTTTCCTCGTCTCACTTCAAAAGATAGCACGAAGCTAAGAGAACTTAGTGACCTGCTCATGGAGCTACTCTCAGCTAAAGCGGATGGCTACTTACCTGGCCTTAGTTACCTCGACACGCCACGGGGCATTAATCCCATCGTTGAAAAGTTGCCACAAAACCTACAAGAGAAATGGCTTTCTACCGGTTCAAGATATAAAGAACAAAAAAGAGTTTTCTATCCCCCATTTGCTTTCTTTGTTGACTTTGTTCGCAGTCAGGCAAAGGCCAGAAACGATCCCAGCTTTATCTTGACCAGCAACAGCCATAGCCATAACCGCAGTGAAAGGCCCATAGCGAAGCATGATGGCGTTAGGACTGCTATATCTGTCCACAAAACAGATGTGTTCACAACAGTGGATTCAAACTCAACCCATAAAGCAGAGACAGATAGTAATAGTGATCCAGCTAAGCACTGTCCACTCCATAATAAGCCACATCCTCTGGATAAATGTAGCCTTTAAAATGAAGCCGTTGACAGAACGCAAAAAGCTCCTAAAAGAACACAGACAATGTTTCAGGTGTTGCTCTGCTATCCACATGGCAAAGGAGTGTCCAGTGGAGCTGAAATGCAACGAGTGTGAAAGTGACAAGCACTGTACGGTTATGCATCCAGACACTGACCTCTCACGAACGACATCTCCTGTGGTGGAGCCAGACAGAGAACAGCGAAACAACTCTCCTCCAGAGGTAACTTCAAGGTGCACTGAAGTCTGCGGAGATGGTCTCCTGGCTCGGTCATGCGCAAAAATATGCTTGGTGCAGGTCTTCCCACGAGGCAAAAGGGAATGTGCAGTCAAGATGTACGCCATCCTTGATGACCAGAGAAAAATAAGTTTTTCCAGCTCTTCGGCATCCAAGGTAGCCTTTCACCTTATCTTATGAAGACCTGTGCAGGCACCACTGAAATGATCGGAAGGAAGGCAGTCGGTTTCCAGATAGAAGCAATGAACGGTGAAGTGTGTTTGGATTTGCCTCCACTCATCGAATGTAATGAGATCATGAGCAACAGATCAGAAATCCCTTCACCAGAGGTCACTCTTTCCCATGCTCATTTGAAACCTGTAGCTCCTTACATCCCAGAGCTTGATCCTGAAGCACAGATTTTGATCTTATTGGGTAGAGACATTATTCGTGTGCACAAGGTGGGACAGCAGATTAATGGGCCTAACAATGCACCTTTTGCCCAACGTTTGGATTTGGGGTGGGTCATAGTTGGGGAAGTTTGCATCGACAGCGCCCGTAAGCCCACCGTAGCTGTGTACAAGACTAACGTCCTGCAGAACGGACGTCCATCTTTCTTGACGCCATGTCAAAATCACATCCATGTTAAAGAAAAGGCAAGCTACGGCGGGGAGCATAGGCATGGTCCCTCCACTCATCTCTCCAGCCATTCAGTCAATCAGACAGCCAGTTTGCCTGCTGAAGACAAACTTGGACAAGCCGTTTACCCGCCGTGGAGTTCTTTCCATAGTCAACAGCCTCTTCGACCCGTTGGGTTTTGTTGCACCAGTGACCATTCAGGGACGAGCACTGCTGAGAGAACTCTCCAGTGAAGTCCATGACTGGGATGCCGAACTTCCTGTGGACAAGTAGCCTGGCGGGCCATCCTATATCATTGACATGTATAGTCTGGCATCGAATCATTCACCTCGCGTAATCCAAGGGGCGGGCAGAGAATTGTCTTTCAAACTGCCTAGGCATGCAATAGGCCAGCGCTACGACCATATCCGTATCCGGTCGGCAAAACGGCAAATACATCCTTCTTCGAAAGGAATGACTTAAGTGCATTATAATAATAATAATAATAATAAGATTTATTTGTATAGCACCTTTCATACACAGAATGCAGCTCAAAGTGCTTTACATTTGAAGCATGTAACAAAATAATAGTCAGTCAGTCATTATCAATCACATTTCTTCATTGCTGGGGCCGTTTATGATCCACTCAGCAACATATCAAAAATATAGAAAATGACATGTCATAAGACTGGCAGCCTTAACCCTCTTACCCCCCACAAGCACGCCATATGGCAACTGTGGCAAGGAAAAACTCCCATATTCCAGGAAGAAACCTTGAGCAGAACCTGACTTAATAGGGGGAGCCCATCTGCTTCTGGCTGGCTGCGCCCTCCAATAGCAGCAGATGTAGAATAATCTGAAAAAGTAGTCTACAGGATAAGACGAGTTAACTAAAAGCTTTCCTGTACAGGTATGTTTTCAGATCTTTTTTAAAAATATTTACTGAACTCGCCTGCTTGATGTACAGAGGCAGGGTGTTCCATAGTTTGGGGGCATAATGGATAAAAGCAGCTTCTCCACTTTGTTTGTGGAGCACTTTGGGTACGATTAAAAGATTAGAATTGGATGATCTAAGTTTCCTTTGTGGTTGATAAGATATTAAAAGCTCAGAGATATATGAAGGTGCTGTGCCATTCAGAGCTTTGTAAGTAATTAACAAAACCTTAAAATCAATTCTATAGGAAATAGGGAGCCAGTGCAGTTCAGCAAACACAGGGGTGATGTGTTCTCTCTTCTTAGTCTTAGTTAAAAGTCTAGCCGCAGAGTTCTGTATGAGTGCCAATTTCTTTAGATGTTTTTTGGGAAGACCAGTGAAAAGTGCATTGCAGTAGTCTAACCTGCTAGTGATAAAGGCGTGAATTAGTTTTTCTGCATCTTGTTGAGTTAAAAAGGGCCGCACTTTGGCAATGTTTCTCAAGTGGAAATAGGCTGTTTGAGTAACTTTACTGATATGGGGCTTAAAACTTAACTCTGCATCTAAGATGACACCGAGGCTTGTTACTTTTGGTTTGACCTGGTGTGCCAAGTTCCCCAGATTACTAAGAACAATATCTCGCTTTAGTTTTGGTCCCACCAAAAGTACCTCTGTTTTGTCATCATTTAGTTTCAGAAAATTTTTGCTCATCCACTGATTAATGGAGGTTAGGCATGCAGTGAGGGAGCAAAGGCCATCTGGGTTAGTTGGCTCCACAGAAATATACAATTGGGTATCATCTGCGTAGCTATGGAAGTTTACATTATGCTGACTTATGACATTTCCCAATGGAAGCATATATAGGGAAAATAGCAGGGGACCAAGGCAGCTCCCCTGGGCCACACCAAAAGGCAAGTCATGTTTTTCAGATACATGATCTCCTAGACTGATATAAAAATCTCTGCCAGTAATGTAGGTTTGAAACCAGTTTAGAGCATTATCAGAGAGACCCACCCACTTCGCAAGGCGGTGAATTAGGATGCTATGATCAATGGTGTCAAATGCCGCACTCAAATCCAGAAGAATAAGGATTGAGACTTTGTTTGAGTCAGTAGCCAGTCTGAGATCATTGACTATTTTTACTAGAGCCATTTCTGTGCTGTGATTTGATCTAAAACCTGATTGGAATTTTTCAAGGATACTGTTTTCGTTGAGGAAGGTATTTAACTGATTACAAACAACTTTTTCAAGTACTTTGCTCAGGAACGGTAGATTTGATATAGGCCTGTAGTTGCTCAGATTGGTATGGTCGAGATTTGACTTTTTAAGTAAAGGTTTCACAACAGCGGTTTTAAAAGCAGTTGGAAATATACCTGTTTCTAATGAGGTATTTATTACCTTGAGAATAAAGGGAGCTAAGCTATCATATACTTTTTTGAGGAATCTAGTAGGGATTGGATCTAAAACACATGTTGAGGAGCCGGTTTGAGTTATAATTTTATCAAGCTCAGATTGAGTAATATTGCTAAAGGACCTTAATTTTGGGGGGCTGTTTTTGGGTGTACTATCAAACATATTACTTGTGTTACCAATAGCCTCCCTTATAGAAATTACTTTGTTTTTGAAGAAGTCTGCAAATTCTTCGCATCTTAGAGAGGATGCCTGACTGAGTGTATCAAAAGGTGTTTGATGCAATAGCCTATCAATGGTAGAGAACAACACCCTAGAGTTTCCACTGTTTTCAGCAATTACCTTAGAGAAGTGGTTCCTTCTCTCATTCCGAATAGCTCTATTATAATTTGCTATTTTTTCTTTTAGAATGGCACGGTGAACCTGTAACTTAGTTTTTCTCCATGTTCTCTCAGCTTTTCTACATGATCTTTTTAGATCATGGATATTTTCGTTCATCCAAGGTGTCAGTTTGCTACAGGGCCTTTTTTTAGTCTTTAAGGGTGCCACTCTATCAAGCATAGCGCCTAATTCATGATTGAGAGCCTCTACCATTTGATCAATGGGATGATGTAAAATATCTAAATTTATGGAGTCTATAAGAGCTATGAACTGCTGTTCTGCTCTAATGTCCAAGAGTCGCGATTTGATTGCAATTTCGGGATGAATTTTTGAAGTATGTAGTACTATATTAAAAGATACACAATAATGATCAGACATATTTATATCATTTACTGATAAGTCTGTGACTTCTATCCCTCTAGAAATGACTAGATCGAGGGTGTTGCCAAGGTTGTGGGTGGGTCCTGTAACATGCTGCTTTAGCTCTAAACTGTCCAACACATTAAGGAACTTACTGGCTTTAGCATCAGTTGTCTTATTGACATGAATATTAAAGTCGCCATTTACAATTATCCGATCATAGCTAGTGATGATGAGCGACATAAGTTCAGAAAACTGGTCGAGAAAGCCAGCCCATAGTTTAGGAGGGCGGTATAAGGTTAATAGAAGTACAGCTGGGTCAGCCTTCAGAGTGAGGGCAATGTACTCAAAGGAAGCGAATTCACCAAAGTTGACTCTAGTGCAACTATATTTGTTTGAGAGAATGGAGGCAATTCCACCACCTCGTTTGCCTTGTCTAATTGAGTGGAAGAAATTATAATTTGGGGGACAAGTTTCAACAAGAACAGCTTCGCTGTCTGAAGTCAGCCAGGTTTCAACAAGAAACAGAAAATCCAATTGTTTTTCACTAATAAAATCATTGATTGCAAAGGTTTTGGTAGTAAGTGCACCTATATTCAGTAAACCCATGTTAGCTGAAAATGCCTCTGGCTTTTGAGGAATATGCTGAGGTATGGAAAGAATATTTGTTAGGTTTCTAGTTTTAAATTTGTCTTTTCTTTTTACTATACGTTTGGTAGAAATCAACGTTGGAATAGAACTATAAGCATAAGTCATGCTATTGCATGAAGCAGCTTGATCTATGGTAGTAGTATTGTATGTTACCCTGCAGAAAACATTCTCAGACCCATCCACATGTATAATGCCATTCGAATCAATACCTGGGGGGCGTGAATCTGCAATATTTTCTACAGTATGTCAATGCCTCAGTGTGGACGCTATGTTGTCAGAGAGTAGCCTGGCTCCATGTTGGTTTGGGTGGAGACCATCACGCTTCAGCATACTGGGCCTCTCCCAGAACAAGCCCCAGTTGTTGACATAGGGGATGCTTAGGGAAGCGCAGTAGCGTTTGAGCCAGGTGTGGAGATCGAACAGTCTGGACCATCTCTCAGCACCTTTTCTGTAGGTAGGGAGAGGCCCAGAGATGACAAAGCGTTTTTCTGTGCCCATCAGGGTGGTGATGAGAGTTTTGTAGTTTTCCTGCAGTTTCCTGTGTTGATCTACTTTCAAAGAAAAGCACAAGTCCAACTCCTCCAAAGTTGACGCCAACGCCGATTCAAACAACCGCTCTTCGTTTGCCATAGCCACCTTACTTGTTGTTCACCGTCGCAGGATGTCGCTATCCTGTTAAGCCCGCCTTAAGACTCTCTAACGAAATAGAGCGCTGTGATTGGCCGTCATCCACGGTGTTAAGCCAATAGAAATTCCTATGGTTCGATACTAGACGTACAAGCTGAGCAAATTAATTTGCCGCCGCTAGGGTGCGTCTAGATTTCTAGGCTAGTGGACAAGCTGAACAAGTGGGAAACTTGGAAAAGGTTTTATTCTTTCAATATTCTGCCTTGCGTCCTACTAATAGCGATTTTTATTTAGCCTGTGGTCTGTCAAAATAATCGTAGCATTCACAGCGAAAATTTATTTAGTCTTTTATGCAGTGGAGAAAGTGACAGCGCAAGAAAGAAAGTGTGTCCAAATTCACCCATTCTTCTCAGTTGAACTACTTGCGAAGTAGCCTACTCATCATCACACAGACATCACAAGTATCACATGAAAGTGCTTTTTCTCAGCTTTTAAATGATGTTAGCCGATAATTGCTGTGTTGAACGGTTCGCGAGAAAAGTAAATAATATAATTCAATTTAATCATACATTCTACTGCAGGTTTTGCGTCCATGATCTCCCTACCCATTCATCTCTTATACTTCACGAACCCTTCTTTAACACACGACAAACCATATATCAGAATAAACAGCAGACCTTACCGAACACAAAGGTGTAAAGCAGTCCCCTGTATAGTTAGTCGTTCCAGAGTAATCCAGTTTTGAATTTGCAGTACATTTCGACATGCATGGACATCCAAATTTGGGCTTTAAGTTTTACAATGTGTTTAAATTGCTCCACATGATTTCATAACAGGCCAAATACAAAATAAATGTTCGCCTAGATATTGGTAAATCAGAGGACAGCTGACTAAGAGTTTGTGAAAGTAGCCTTAATGATCACAAAATGCTAAGCATGCATCTAGGCTAATTGAGTTTCTTAAAGCTGAGCTGTGCTTAAATTGTTCAATACATGATTTCATAGCAGGCCAAATATAAAATAAATGTTATATATAGCCTAGATATCTGTAATTATTAGATGATCAGATGATTTACAGTTCTATGTAATATGTCATGTTTCATGTTTTTGTAATGTTTCATGCAGTGATGCAGGTCTACTGCAGTAAATACAACTTTGATCATTTTTATATCGGCTAAATACAACTTTGATCATTTTTTATGCTACTACTGTATAGTTAACTTTGGCCTTGGTGCCCTGACATGTGGCCTTTGTGCCCCCCACCAAATATGCCTAACTGAAGGCCAAGTGGCCTTGCCCCCAGAATGGTGAAATTCCAAACCTGCGCACCACTGTCACGGGCTAGGGGAGCATGTCTTGCACGCACACGTTACTTCAAAAGAACACAGTCATTCTTAACCCGTTTAATCCCAACGGTCACTATAGTGACCGTACAAAAAAATCTGGCTCTTGTGCCTTTAAAACTGTTGCTGGATGAATTATCAATACATTTCTCCCAAAAATAGAAACCTGAAAGGGTCTCAGTTAAATATGTGCAGTGCCAAATGTGTAGTGTAATTTCTCACATGGCCAGAGCTGCTTATGTTTTGGTTGCACCCTGACCAGAAAATGTCCACCCAAAAGCTCCCAAACTAAAGCTTAGAAAAGTATGTTTATGTAAACATAGGACAAAGATTTTTGGCACACATCATCTTTAAGGTGTCTAGTATGGAGGGATGCAATTGAAATATATGAACTTTGTTCAGCGTTCTCATAGCATGAGTGAACATGATGACGGTGACAATTGTGACCGTTGGGAAACAACATAGTCCGATTTTAGGGATTTTCGCACATTTCATTGTACAATCTTCTAATTTCCACTAAATCCCATTCAAAGATGATATGGGGACATTGTCCCAGGTCTGTTCTTTACTTTTAAATTTGTATCACATGGCATTTCTCAACATGGCCTCTAAAATTCTCTATTATATTCTAAGTGTGCCAATTATTACATAGAAAATCCATTATACCACACTATTATACATAATTATTGTAATAGCTGATTTTCTATGCTGTTCTTTATTTTAATTTCACTTGCAGTCACTTCCTGCACATATCATATCTAACTGACTGCCCAGATTTTACAATCACACCTCAAAAACAGTAAATCATCATACTTATTGACTATTATATTACATAATGTCACATATAAACAAGGTGGTGGGGGGTATAATCAACTTGCCAGTCAGCCTGTTGAAGGCATATTGGCTGAATTTATGCAGAGGCTTGCAGTAGATATGAACAACCTTACCAGAGAAATTATTCCCCACCCCTTTTCCCAACAATACCCCTCCACTTATGTAGGGTCTCTGCCATAGGGACCAGTCAGACGAACCATAAGCAAAGCTTCATGTGATCAAAAATAAAGATCAAGTGTCTCAAGAATCTGCTCTCACACTATTATATGTCAAAATTACAGAATGCTTCCTATTATGCATTTAGAACCTTACTTAATTCAGTGGTAAAATTAATCAAATTTAGCAATATTGTCAGGGAGCCTATAGGACTGGTTGTTTTTGGCTCCCTCTGGTGTTGATCTATGTTTTGTTTCACATTTCAGTTTTTTCCTGTTGCCACACCCTTGTCCTTATTTGGTCTGTTTCCTGTCTTGCCTATTATCTCCCAATTACCTTCCCACCTGCATTTTATCTCCGTTCGTTTGTTGAGTATTTAAACCCCGTGTTGTTCATTGTTCTTTGTCTGATCGTCGTGTCTGTGTTTGTGAGACCTGCCTAAGACTACCTGTACCCAGCACGTGAGCTCGGCTGACTTCAGTTTTTTGTGCTCTGTTTAGTTTTGAAACTACCCCGCCTGAGAGGTCTTTTGTTTTCAAGAGCCTGTTTTTGTTTGATGACCAAGTTTGTGGAGTATTGGCTATTTTTCACACCAATAAACCAAGACTGCAAGATATTCGGTAATCTGCATTTGATCCCTCTGACCACCCTGACAGTACGATCAGACCAGGATGGAATCAGCAGATTTCACACAGCTCAAGTCTGTTCTGGAGAGACAGGGAGTGATGATTGGGAAACATGAGAACCAGTTCGATTCTGTGCAGAGGTCCTTGGATTCCGTTGCATCCAACCTCACCGATCTGGCTGCCCAGCTGCAACACCTCCAGCTCACGGTGTCCAAGCCGCCGCCTCAGTCCCGAGTGACTGGCTCAGCCTCTTTTCCCACGCAGCAGAATCCTAACCCTGAGCCTCGTCTGCCTCCCCCTGAATCCTACAGTGGGGATCCTGGAACCTGCAGGTCTTTTCTATCCCAGTGCTCCCTGGTGTTCCAGCTTCAACCAGCAACCTTCCCAACCGACCGGTCCCAGATTGCCTATGTCATTACTCGCCTGACGGGCCGGGCCCGTGAGTGGGGAACGGCCATATGGAACGCAGATGCTCCAGCCTGCCGCTCCTTTGATGACTTCACCGCGGAGATGATCAAGGTCTTCGACAGATCTCTCCAGGGTCGGGAGGCCGCCAGGGAGATACTCCAGTCCAGACAGGGGAAGAGGTCCGTGTCAGATTTTGCCATCGATTTTTGCACTCTAGCGACCACCAGTGGCTGGAATATCGATGCCCAGTTTGATGTCTTCCTCAATGGTCTCTCTGAATCCATCAAGGATGAACTGCTTACCCGTGAGTTGCCTCAGGACTTTGATGGTCTGGTGGACCTAGCGATCCGCATTGAAAAGCGGTTTAAGCAGCGTTATAGCGAGCGAGATTATAACCGAGTATGGAGGTCACCTGCTGCATCAACCCATAGTGTCTCACCACCTCCTGCTGCCTCCAGTGAATCCCCCGAACCCATGCAAGTGGATCGAGCCCGTTTGTCTCCGGCTGAGAGGAAGAGGAGGATGGACTCCCATTCTTGCCTGTATTGTGGCCAACCCGGTCATTTTGTTGCCCATTGCCCGGTAAAAGGCAACGCTCACCTGTGAAGGGGGAGTTACTGGTGAGCGCTACCCCTCTTCTACCTCCCTCTACTACCCGGTTCCTCATCTCAGCCACCCTCACTGCCGGGAGTCGTCGCCACCCTGTGTCCGTTCTCATTGATTCTGGCGCTGATGGGAATTTCCTGGATGCTCGTCTGGCTGCTGAACTCTGTCTCTCGCCCATCAAGCTCCAACAGCCTCTTGAGGCAAAGGCCTTGACGGGGGCGAAATTGGCCCTGGTGTCCCACGTCTCCCCACCCTTGGGTCTGCTCATTTCTGGAAACCACCAGGAGGTGTTGTCCTTTCACCTGCTAGAGTCGCCACATGCACCTGTGGTCCTGGGCCATCCATGGCTGGTCAGACATAACCCACACATAGATTGGGCTAGGGGCAACATAATGGGTTGGAGCTCTTCCTGTATGTCTAATTGTCTGCGTAATGCCCTCATTCCTCTGTCTTCAGGTCCTTCTAGTGCAGCTCCTCTCGTGGACGACCTGTCTGGGGTACCCCCGGAGTATCTGGATCTCAAGGCTGTTTTCAGCAAGGCCCGAGCTACCTCATTGCCACCTCACCGCCCGTATGATATGGCCATTGATCTTCTGCCAGGTACGTCGCCCCCTAGGGGTCGTCTCTACCAATTATCCATTCCTGAAACTAAGGCCATGAATGAATATATTGGGGACTCTCTAGCCACAGGAATCATTCGACCCTCCTCCTCTCCTGCCGGGGCGGGTTTTTTCTTTGTGGGGAAGAAAGACGGCTCCTTGCGCCCCTGCATAGATTACAGGGGTCTGAATGACATCACCATCAAGAACCGCTACCCGCTCCCCTTGATGTCGTCGGCTTTTGAGCAACTACAGGGGGCCAAGATTTTTTCAAAACTCGACCTCCGTAGTGCCTACCATTTGGTCCGACTAAGGGAAGGGGATGAGTGGAAAACTGCATTCAACACGCCATCTGGCCACTATGAATACCTGGTCATGCCTTTCGGTCTAACTAATTGCCCAGCCGTTTTCCAGTGTCTTATAAATGATGTCCTCCGGGACCTGTTGGGAAAATTTGTGTTTGTTTATCTGGATGACATTTTGATTTTTTTCTCAATCTGTCTCCCAGCATGTTCAACATGTCCGCTGTGTCCTACAACGCTTGCTCGAGAATCAACTCTTCGTCAAAGCAGAGAAATGTGAATTCCACAAAGAGACAATTTCCTTCCTGGGCTTCGTAATAACATCTGGGGGAATTAAGATGGATAGTCCCAAGGTCAAGGCTGTTACTAACTGGCCTCAGCCAACCACTAGACGGGAGCTCCAGGCGTTTCTGGGATTTGCTAACTTTTATAGACGTTTTATAAGAAATTATGGCACAGTGGCCGCGCCCCTCACGTCCTTGACTTCTTCCAAGGTACCTTTTTCCTAGACCCCTGCCGCCGAAGAGGCTTTTGTGCAGCTTAAGAAGCTTTTTACTACTGCCCCTATTTTGTGCCGTCCAGACCCAAATCGCTCATTGTTGAGGTAGATGCCTCAAATGTGGGGGCGGTTCTGTCCCAGCTGTCAGAAGATCCATCCCTGCGCGTTTTACTCCCATCGACTCACCCCAACCGAGCGCAACTATGACGTAGGAGACAGAGAGCTGCTGGCCGTCAAGCTCGCACTCGAGGAGTGGCGCCATCTGTTGGAGGGCACTGAGAAGCCATTTTTAGTGTGGACAGACCACAAAAACCTGGAATACTTGCGTTCAGCCAAACGCTTAAATCCTCGTCAAGCCCGTTGGTCTCTGTTCTTCTCCAGGTTCAACTTCTCTCTGTCTTTCCGTCCAGGCTCTAGGAATGGCAAACCTGACGCACTCTCCCGCCAGTTCCCAGATTCTGGTTCTGTGCCCGCTCCCAGTACCATCCTGCCTCTTCAGTGTTTTGTGGGGGCCGTCACATGGGACATAGAGTCCACCGTCCGCACTGCCCAGTCTGGTGAGTCCACTCCTTCTGCCTGTCCTCCTAACCGACTTTTTGTGCCTCAATCTGTCCGTCCCCAGGTCTTGCAGTGGGCTCACACCACTAAACTAACCTGCCACCCTGGCGTGAGGCGCAATATGGCGTTTATAAGACAGCGCTTCTGGTGGCCTGCTATGGAGAGAGATGTAAAGCGCTTTGTGGATGCCTGTCCTACATGTGCCCAGAACAAACCATCTAACCAACCACCTGCTGGCCTTCTGCAACCCCTCCTGGTCCCCAAGAGACCCTGGTCCCACATAGCCCTAGACTTTGTCACTGGCCTGCCCACATCCCATGGTAACACCACCATTCTCACTATTGTTGATCGTTTTTCTAAATCTGTCCACCTCGTGCCTCTACCCAAACTTCCATCTGCCAAAGAGACTGCCGAGCTTGTTATTCAACATGTATTCCGGTTACATGGTCTCCCAGTTAACGTGGTTTCCGATAGGGGCCCTCAATTTACCTCTAATTTTTGGCGCGCCTTCTGTAAACTGTTGGGTGCCAAAGTCTGTCTGTCCTCAGGTTTCCACCCGCAGACTAATGGTCAGACGGAGCGTGGCAATCAGCAGGCGGAGACCGTTCTGCGCTGCCTGGTTTCCCAAGATCCAATGTCCTGGAGTCTTCAACTTCCTTGGGTGGAGTATTCCATTAACTCCTTGCCGGCGTCTTCCACAGGCCTGTCCCCATTCCAGTGTTGCCTCGGCTACCAGCCTCCAGTGTTCCCAGCTCAGGAGGAGGATGTTGGGGTTCCGTCGGCGCAGGCCTTCATCCGACGATGCCGACGGACGTGGAAGCGCACCAGGGCAACTCTGCTTCGGGTCCAGGCGAGGGTCAAGGTACAGGCGGATCGCCATCGCTCCAAGGCTCCACACTATGTCCAAGGACAGCGGGTCTGGCTGTCAACCCGTGATCTCCCCCTGAAGGTGGTCTCGCCCAAGTTAAATCCCCGCTTCATTGGTCCGTACCCCATCAGCAAGGTCCTCAGCCCCTCGGCGGTTCATCTGAAACTCCCTCCCCCCCTCCGCCGCATCCATCCCACCTTCCATGTGTCCCGCATCAAGCCCTTTGTTTGCAGACCCATGTGCCCCACACCCAAACCCCCACCACCCCCCCGTCTGGTCGATGGATCTGAGGCGTTTTCTGTACGCCGTTTGCTTCAAGTTCGTCGTCGGGGTCGTGGCCTCCAGTACCTGGTGGACTGGGAGGGCTACGGCCCCGAGGAAAGGTCTTGGGTTCCGGCCCGGGACATCCTGGATCCTTCTCTAATCAGGGACTTTCGACAGCGTTCCGGGGCCCCGGAGATCGACGCCGGGAGGCGTCGTTAAGGGGGGGGTACTGTCAGGGAGCCTATAGGACTGGTTGTTTTTGGCTCCCTCTGGTGTTGATCTATGTTTTGTTTCACATTTCAGTTTTTTCCTGTTGCCACACCCTTGTCCTTATTTGGTCTGTTTCCTGTCTTGCCTATTATCTCCCAATTACCTTCCCACCTGCATTTTATCTCCGTTCGTTTGTTGAGTATTTAAACCCCGTGTTGTTCATTGTTCTTTGTCTGATCGTCGTGTCTGTGTTTGTGAGACCTGCCTAAGACTACCTGTACCCAGCACGTGAGCTCGGCTGACTTCAGTTTTTTGTGCTCTGTTTAGTTTTGAAACTACCCCGCCTGAGAGGTCTTTTGTTTTCAAGAGCCTGTTTTTGTTTGATGACCAAGTTTGTGGAGTATTGGCTATTTTTCACACCAATAAACCAAGACTGCAAGATATTCGGTAATCTGCATTTGATCCCTCTGACCACCCTGACAAATATAGTGGACATCACACCCCTCTGACACTAGATTAGGTCAATAACTGAGGTCAGAGCAGGCTCCTATGCTCCTCAGGTTTATATGTGATGGTATCATGGACAGATGTCCTGTGTTCCCCAGGTCAAGCATTGTGTGTTTCCAGGGTCCTCCAGCTTTAGTACAGCGTCTAAGGCCAGATTTTTACCTGAATCGTTCAGTTTTTGCAGAAAGCACGAAACTTGGTACAGGTATAGTACTACCCCTAGTGATCAAAAATTGAAATGGACCCCAACACATAGTGCCCCCTAGTGGCCCCTATCTTGACTTCAAATATGGCCACTAAAATATGCCCTTTTTTTCTACATTTATAATGCTATGCTGCTTTTAACACATAATATGACATGTTTACAGCCATCTTTCAGCATTATGAAATACATAATGAGACAATCATGCATAATTAAAATGGCAGACATGTTAGATTTTAAGGAAGTAGCCATACATTCTGACAGTCAAAAACTGGGGTGCGTTTGGGCTATGTGTGAAGTTTTGACTGTGACTAAACCCTGCACTTGCCTGGGCTCAATCCTTCTAATTTGTCCCCTAGAGGCTGGCATGCTAGCAAGGAGGCTAAAACCCTTGGATGCTAGCGTCTGTCAAGTCTCTTAAAGAAACATATGCTGCCTTTTGGGAAATTAGCTATTTTGTCTTCTATCCTAGAGTTAGATAAATTAGTACATACACTTAGTCATAGTTGGATAAATTAGTACATAACCCAGTCTAACGCATCCTACTGTTAGCCTAATTCAATTGAGGTGGGTGGGGCCAATTAGCATATGCTAACGTTTCTTTTAAGGCTTATAGTGATTGTTTGAAAAGGTCTATTTTGTTTTATTGTAGTTTAATATTTTGCATCCCATAAAATGATTATGCCTGTCAATTAAGCTAATTTAAATATGTAATACCTTATGAGTTTAGCTCCCTCCTGACACATTAGGGCTCATGCTAGTCAGTGAACCAGCACTTTTAGGACACTTGCTAGTGCGTTCAGCGCCAAGTCTGGTGGAAACACTAAAAGCTCAAGACAGGTAAAGTTGAGTATCGTCCGCATAGCAGTGATAATCAAATTCATGGGTCTCACCCAAGGAAGTGTGTAAATAGAGAAAAGTAGGGGCCCTAATACTGATCCCTGATGCACACCTGTGGTGAGGTCATGTGCCCTTTAAGGTAGGATTTAAACCAGTCAAGGGCTTTCCTAGACATTCCAGTTCAGATAGTGTAGAAAGGAGAATGTCATGGTTAACAGTATCGAAGGCTGCAGATAAGTCTAGTAGAATGAATACTAATGACTTAGCAACTTAGATAAGGACTTAGCTATTGGTTCGGTCACAGACAGAAAAGCAGTTTCAGTAGAATGACTCTTGAAAACAGACTGCATAGGGTCTAGCAGGTTGTTCTGATATAGTAAGTCCAAGACTTGCTTGAAGACCATTTTCTCCAAAAACTTTGACAAGAAAGGAAGAAGGGAGATAGGTCTGTAAAAACAGGAATTTTAGAGGTGGTGGCAAATGATACATTTTCCATCTTTATCCTCCTTGACTGATTTTTCATTAGTTTCACATTTGGCTAGGGTCAGTGTCACTACTGGTAGCATAAGCCAGTACCTGGAGCCTACAAACGTTGCACAGGTAGTCCAACTCCTCCAGAATGGCACACCAATACGTTCCATTGCCAGAAGGATTGCTGTGTCTCCCAGCGCAGTCTCAAGAGCATGTAGGAGATTCCAGGAGACAGTTGCTCAAGGAGAGCTGGGCAGGATGGTAGAGGGTCCTTAACCCAGCAGCAGGACTAGTATCTGCTCCCTTGTGCAACAACAAACAGTAGGAGCCCTGCCAGAGCCCTACAAAATGACCTCCTCCAGGCCGCTGGTGTGAATGTCTCTGACCACACTGTCAGACTTCATGAAGGTGGCCTGAGGGCCCGATGGCCTCTGGAAGGACCTATGCTCACTGCCCAGCACTGTGCAGCTCAATTGGCATCTGCCATAGATTACAAAATTGGCAGGTTCGCCATTGACACCCTGTGCTTTTCACAAATGAGACCAGGTTCACCCTGAGCGCATGTGACGTTTAAAGATGTCTTGGAGAATGTAATGCTGCCTGCAACATCATTCAGCATGACTGGTTTGGTGGTGGGCCAGTGATGGTCTGGGGAGGGATATCCTTGGAAGGACGCACACACCTCTACGGGCAAGACAACTGCACCCTCACTGCTCTTAGGCATCAGGATGAAAACTTCAGACCCATTGTCTGACCCTGTATTGGTGCAGTGGACCCTGGGTTCCTCCTGGTGCACAACAATGGCTGGACACATGTAGCGAGAATGTGCAGGCAGTTCCTGGAGGATGAAGGCATTGATACCATTGACTGTCCCCCCCACACTCCCCTGACTTAAATCCGATTGAACACCTCTGGGACATTATATTTTGGTCCATCCAACATCGCCAGGTTGCACCACCGACTGTCAAGGAGCTCAGTGATGGCCATGTCAACATCTGGGAGCAGATTCCCCAGGACACCATCCGCCATTTCATTAGGAGCATGCCCCGATGCCATCAAGCATGTCGGGGCCATACGAACTACTGAGTACCATCATGAGTTGCTGCGCTGAAATTCAAGCAAAATGGACTAGCTTGCCGTGTCATTTTTTCCACTTAGATTTTCGGGGGGTCTTTGAATTCAGTCCTCTGTGGATTGATTGATTGATCATTTTCATTCCCAAATAACGAAGTGGCATCCTTTTGTTCCTAACATATTATCCAGTCCATATCAGTTTGAATCCTACCTCACAGGATGCTCATTTAATGTATCATGGCTTGGACATCTGTCCGCACCTCACCATCCCACCACAGGGGTCCCCCAGGGCTCAGTACTGGGTCCTCTTCTCTTTGCTATCCACACCACTTCTTTGGGACAGATTATACATTCGCACAGCTTCTCATACCACTGCTATGCAGATGACACATAGCTTTATCTGTTCTTTCCACCTGATGACCCCTTGGTCTCGACACGGACCTCGGATTGCCTCTCAGACATATCTTCATGGATGAAGGCACACCACCTCCAGCTAAACCTCTCAAAAAACAAACTGCTGGTCCTCCCAGCTAAACCTACTGCTCCCACCTACTCGAATGCCCTCATACAGGCATTATATGCTACCCCCCCCGACCGTTGCGCTCTTCGGACAAACATCGTCTAGCTCTGCCACCGGTACGCTCAGGTCAATCCAAACTTTTTCCATCTGTTGTTCCTCTTTGGTAGAACGCACTACCAGTTCCTACTAGAGCAGGGACATCCCTCTCCATCTTCAAAAAACTCCTGAAGACCCAGCTCTTCAGAGAATATCTTCTCTCGTAGCACTACTTACAACTAGCTTATTCTAGCACTTACCACCTGACTTGACTGTATAAAAACAGCACTCACTGATGCACTTATTGTATTCTACCTTTTTGAATTGTTTTAGAATTGTTGAGCAACAATTGATGCCTTGTATATTATTGAGGTTGTCATGTGATAAAATGACTGTTCAAACTTTTAAATTGTTTTTGAATGATATTTCTATCATGAATAACAATAGAGATGGTCTATATTTTCACATTTGGTATCCTCCATATTGGATTTCAAAATGGCCAACATCAAGTTTGATACTTTTCTGTCAATAGCTTCCTTGACCCTAACAATTGAGTGTTAGAACTTAAAATACTTTTTATCTTGTTTAATTTTGAAGTTGTACCAACAATTCTATTAAGAATGGTAGCCATATTTGAATTCAAAATGGCAGCCACTAGGGGGCGCTACGTGTTGGGGTCCATTTAAATTTTTGATCACTAGGGGTAGTAGTATAACTGTGCCAAGTTTCATGTTTTCTGCAAAAACTGAACAATTCCAGTGCTTAGCCGCTGTATTACTTTATAAAGCACATAATAGGTACCCAAATGAGCATAGGTCCCAGGATACACACTGGGAATATAGGGCCTTATGAAGATGGCAATTTACTTAGTTGCATGCTGTGATAAAAATATGTTTAACAGCACTCACCAAACAAACCTCTCCACTTGTGTGTTTGATGCCAGACAGGCTCATATGGTAATGCTGTTGTATATGCATTTAGAACCTTACTTAATCCAGTGGTAAAATTAATCAAATTTAGCAATATAGTGGACATCACACCCCTCTGACACTAGATTAGGCCAATAACTGAGGTCAGAGCAGGCTCCTATGCTCCTCAGGTTTATATGTGATGGGATCATGGATAGGTGCCCTGTGTTCCCCAGGTCAAGCATTGTATGTTTACAGGGTCCTCCAGCTTTATAAAGCACATAATAGGTACCCGAGTGAGCATAGGTTCCAGGATACATACACTGGGAACATAGGGCCTTATGAATAAAAGGCCTTTAGAGCATAGGGACCAGGTAACATAGGTTCACTTCATTTAGTGACCTTAACAATACCACTGACCAAAGGAGACCAATTGCTGGTCCAATGGAAAGGCAATTAATGTCATTGGAAGTATGGCAGTAGACTTGCAGGACAATCTGTTGTGTAATTAATTAATTAATTAAATAATGAATTATAAAATTAAATAATACAATAATAAACAAACAAACACAGACAACTAACATCACTTTTTGTAACATTTGTGGTTGCTGTTGTATTGTAGGGTGGTGTTGTTTACACTATATACATAATAGTGTGATATAATGCCTATAATCGGCACACTTATAATATAATAGAGAATTGCAGAGGCAATGTTGAGTATTGTATTGTGATACAAAATTAAAAGTAAAGAACATACCTGGGACAATGTCCCCTTATCATCTCTGACTAAAATGTATTGAAAATTAGATGATTGCACAATGAAATGTGTGAAAATCACTAAAATCGGACTATGTTTTTTCCCAACGGTCACAATAGTGACCAAGCATAAAAGACTCCTTTTCACCCACTTTTTCAGGAAAATTTGAAAAAATAGTAACTGATTACTTCAAAGGGTTACTCAAGACACATTTTGATATATTCAAGTCTGGGAAAAATTTGGGATTAAACGGGTTAAAAGTATGATACTAATAAAATTAGGTATTGTGACAATTTTTAATTTCAGGGTATTGCGATACTTGTGTAGTCTCGGTGCACCGTGCAACATTACCCGGATCATGTCTACCAAATCATCCTCACTGATAACAGCTTGCAAAGCAACATTTTATTGTCCAACATAATTATACCTGATACATTTAATGGTTATGGGGAACAGCAGTCAGCAGACATCTGACAGTGTCACTATTATTTACTCTGAGAATAACCCAGGATATGCCTGTTGACTGTACAAATATCACCTGGCAATAAGCACACATGGAGAGTTTGCTTTAGTCAATTACATCTCTCAAAATTGAAACCTTTAGATCACGGACATTGCCAGTGGTTACTGTAAATCTCTCAAATAAAACCTTTAGATCACGGACATTGCCAGTGGTTACTGTAAAAACTACAGGCTTCTCATCTGTCATAAATCAGTTGCATCATTTGGAGGGCAGTTACATGTGAGCAGAACAAGAGATGCAGGGATTGGACTACAAACCATAAGAGTGAGTATTCTTAAATGAATTGTTGAATGAAAAGAATATTGTTGAATATTCTTAAACTGGAGCACATTGAATAATTTTGTCTGATTTTCTTTTTTCAGTTTAGTTTTCATAGCTCCTGAGGGTCTACTTATGAACTCAACTGATTGCATGGTAAAGCTGAGTAGAAAATGAAGTTGAAATGAAGATGTAGTTGAAGGTTGCAAATTTATCTTGCACAGTGTCGGCTAAAATAAACAACTCTGTAAATACACCAAGATGCAATTTACTTTTTTCGCTTTCATCTGGAAGGTGTCTTGCTGAGATCTCAAATAAAAGAAACAAGGTTAAACAAGTAAAAAGAAATTGAAATCTGCAACTACATCTGACTACTCTTCGGCAGAGAACCTGCAGGGGCACCTGAATGGACAATATCTTTTCCATTGTCGTGTCAGATATTCAGACTTGGGCCAGAAATTAAGTCCAAACATCTTGCCCACAACGTAACAAAAATACTCCATTATATGTGCTGAAGTCAAAAACGTATCCCCAAAAAGAAGGTGCAAAAGTCCGGCAGAGTTCCATGCAAAATTCGTTTAATGTTTCCATGGCACAAAGCCTGAGTGGATCGTACAATCGCACTCCAGACAACTGACCGTTCGCAAAAGCCACGCCCCCTAGCCCGTCAAACTTAGAACAGAGTTGTCAATGGTACAGTAGCTGTTAAGTAAGGGATAATGTATAGAACGCCGGTCATTATTGGGAAAATAAGTACCGACAGGGCAAACCGGTTTCTTTCGCCCTGAAGGGACTTATTTTCCCATAATGACTGGCGTTCTATACATTATCCCGCTTATTATACGGCTACTTGCCAAAACGAAATAATAAACTCCCCACAATATGACTTTAGCCTACATAGCCTAGCCTATTTGTTACCGTTCATTGTGGCATTTGCTGAAAAACAAATAGTTCGCAACTAAACACGCTGCTGAACTTGAATCAAACATTCTTTAGAACACAGCTGATCAACCTTCTGCTTTAGGGCTGGGACAATGCGCCGACGTAATCGATGAAATCGACGCAAAAAATACGTCGACGCAAAATATGAGCGTCGATTCGTCAGGTATAACGTGTGCTGCTAAATATTTTTAATCTTAGACCTTCAGTGTTTTCCATACGTTGACTAATCTGTGGCTGGGCACCACGAAATCAAAACCGGCCACCACATGTTGATGTTCTATGTTGTAGGCCTACTGTTTAAATGAAAGATAAGATAAAATAATTTCATTGAGCTGCACTTTTTACTCACACAGCCTTTCGTCGCCCCGCCCGCTCTCTCTCGTAACAAGCCCGCTGCTCCTCTGCATGTGCATTTAACAAAATATTCACGATTGTTGAAGGATTGTTGTTGCCACATAGAAGCACTGCATAGAACACAGTGGGCTAAATTGCTATTAAATCTGCTTAGCATCGTGACCATGCTGCGCAAATTTGATCAAAACTGCTGCATTAAAGTTAAAGTAAACTCTGCTAAGGTCTTATCACAACATAGTACATTGAGGAGACTACTAAGTTAAGTTGCAGTATGCAATCAAGCAGTATCTCAAAGCTAACGTTAGAATACTGTTTGGATGTCAAGTTTAGCATACTTACAGCTGCTTGTATTCGTTATTCATGCAGGGCTTATTTTATTGACTCTGAATGTTTGCAAAATCCCGATGTAAATGGAAAAGTGTTTTCCAAGACTCAAAAGTGCTTGTCCAAAGGAGAAGTACTAATCGTTATTTACTACTTATGAATTGCATCCACACATCAGCAGCCTTTTAACTGTGTTAATGTTAATTGCAAGGATTCCCCCACGAACGTCTTAAAATGACAGGCACTCAATTAGACACTGCTGAACTTTATTGAATGCTACCTCTGACTAAGAATGCATTACTTTGCACTTGTATAGTCTTTTATTTTGTAATCTTAAAAGCAATAAACGTATATTGCAATGTTAAAAAATTAATGTTTTTTCATTCAGATATGTAAATAAACATGTATAAGTTGCTATTAGTGAATTAATGTGGAGATAATCGATAATCGAATCGAATCGGACTGAAAAAATGAATCGTTAGATTAATCGATGCATCGAAAAAATAATCGCTAGATTAATCGTTTAAAAAATAATCGTTTATCCCAGCCCTAGTCTGCTTTCACGTTTCAATGAAGTTCCAGTCCTTGCGTAGTGATATGAAAGACGTATCAGAAGCACAAAACCCGTTGCTATTGACAGCGGTAATTATATGAATTTACTGACTTGGGAAATCCCATTCAAGTCAATGGAGCGTGTTCTACTAGCATTGTGAAGAGCCGTATAATAAGACTCTGTAAAAGTTACAGCACAAGAGGATCTTTTAGAGAGCCACGGACCTAAATTAATTTACAATCATTTACAATCCGTTAAAATTGTCCGACTGCAGTATGACATGAAGGCGTATAAAAACTCATATCTAGCTAATTTTGTTGGGTGATGAACTTAAACGGGAGGCGAGTGTGATTCACTGATATTAATATTAGCTGTGCTAGATAGACTTGCATGCATGTTACAAGGACACTGGGCCATGGTGCTGCCAAAAAACGGAAACATAGCCTACATTGCAGAGCCACTTTAACTTTATTATTATATGGTGAATAAATGTTACACTACTGTGCACAGCCCACTGATTTATAAAGATCAGTGGCACAGCCCCATGCTTCTCTGACGTGACGAAGCTAGCACGTTATTAGCAGCGGTTAGCTAACTATGCTAACATTAGTTATCTACAAGTCTCCTCCAAGTGACAATCATTTTATATACAATGCTGGCAATGCTGAAAACAATTAACATCCTTATTTATCTTACTTACATTGAGTTGACTGTGTGGCTTAATCCACAGATGTGGTGGAGCACTGTTTTGTTATGGTTTGCTAAGGAGTAATAACCTGACCCTAGCCAGATGAATTTCGCTCTGCCTAGCTCCACTCATCCATCTGGGACCAATCTATTGAAGTGTTGCTTCAGATGGCTGGGCCTAATCAAAAAATGCTTGCATATGATTGAATAAGCCACCTGTCCGTCATCTATTGACGTGCTACTTCAACCACTCACATCGAAGCCAACCCGTGACGCTGATAACAGTCTCACGGTCGGTTCTCCACTACGTCACATCTATGAAACTCCCGCCCTGCGTCCTGATTGGCTGAACCATAAAGTCGGTTGCAGAAATCACTCTCAATGGAAGAGGTCCCAGATGGATGTGAGTGAAGCTAGGCGGAGCTAAGCGGAACGAAATTCATCTGGCTAGGGTCAGGTTAAAGGAGTAACCCTTTTCTTTAAAATAGTGGAGATCTGGGACGAGGCAAGGCAAGGCATTTTTCTGTGTATCGGAGTTGTGTTAATCCCACATATGTCATTTGACTGTCCTTTTAACTCATATCACTATAAAATCCCATAAAACCGGACAAATATCAAGGCTCCCAATACATTTCAATGGAGCCGTAAGGTGAAGTTGACGGGCCATGTCTGCCTGCACGGAGCTACTGGACTGCCATTGGCTCATCTGCGTTCGATGGGCGTGGTTTTGCGAACGGTCAATTGTACCAATATTTATACCCCTCCTTAGATGCTGACACAACACTTAGCAACCTCGAACCCACAGGTGGCATTATGAAAGGATTGTTGTTTGGTTTTATCTTTTGCTAGTCAGCATTGTTGTTGCCAGGTGTACAAACTTTTCACCGTAACACAAGTTCAAAGGTATACACAAAGTTTAGGGGTTTATATAGCGATCAAAGGTCGCACATCGTAATGGGTTACATAACGTTCACTTGCTTGCTCTCTCATTGGCTGTTTTGAGTAGCCTAGAGTGCACTTCTAATGCCATCTTTATCTCTGCAGCTTCAAGGCCAAGCATGCTTTTTTCAAACAGGCTTCGTCTGGCCACAGTGAGACACAGAGAGACATTGGGATACAGAGTGCACATAGAGAATAATTCTGGTAGAATAGCTTCAGTATGTTAATAGTATTAGTTAAACTTGTTATTTTAAAATGTTATAAAACAAAGTTATTTAAGAATAACTTCAGTGTATTACTTGATTACCATTAATGTTATATAAATACATGTTTTTCTGTTTCAAACTCTTTCTCATTGTGATGTCTACAAACCATAGTAATAATTTATACCACACCACCCGATCAAGTCTACATACAGCTGGTGAGTTTTCTGATTTATTAGGCTACTCTAAACATATAAATGGTTAACAGACAAGTTAATTTATGCCAGTCTAATTTATTACATCATATTACATAACATCATATCACATACCATGTTAATCTGTTCTACGCCTGCCTTAATATGAGTGTTTTTGTTTTATATCTGATCAGAATATAACAGCACAAGTGTGATAAAGTTATATTTTCCGTGCTGTCATATATTCTCCTTAATGTTACATTGTCTATGGGTTTGATTGACGTTATATTGGAGACTTCTGTTTTTATATCCTATGTTGTTGTTGTATGTGTTTGGTATAGTTGTATTGTAATGTATTGTTGTTTGTGCTTAATGTTCTATGTGGCTCCCTTTGAAATTCCCTCCGGGGCAATAAAGGTTTCATTCATACAAGAAGCTTGTGAAAGTATAAGATTAAAATTGCATTCTAGTAACAATAGTGAACATTTAAGTGCTATACCTGGTGTGCAATACAATCATTCTGAAATATTCAGCATGCTGTTGAAATTAAGCTCAGCTGTCAAGAAGCTTGTGAAAGAGCATATATAATAGCCACAGCGATGTATGCTATCCTGTTCGTCTTGTCCAACCAGCTCACTCAGATCTCATTTGAATACTACCCTGTTCCTCTAGTCCAACTAGCTCACGCCTTTAAGACAAGCCTTCATTCTCTCAGTTGAGGATAATCCTCAACGTTCACACACGTTCAAAGAAACAGCTCACAAACCTAAAGGATATGTGGACCATTAGGAAAGGACAGAGCGGGTAATATACTGAAGGATTTTGACATTATGGTAGATGTGTAAAAACTGTAGTTTTTAAGCTAAGTGGTTGATTTACGTATGGTATCAAAATGTACGGCAGAGTGAATGGAACAAAATATGGCATGCATGTCTTATCTTTGATTTTCTAGATGTCTTTGCCTACACTGTTCATCATCTTAGCTGAGACAGGCTATGTGGAAATCCAAATTTGTGTCCTTTCAGAGTTCCCAGAGATACCTACAGTGGAAGTGGAAACTTTTGTTGTACACTTCTGTTGTGATGAACTGTTTCTAACTCTTTGTGCACACTGCATTGTCAAACCATCTAACTAATTGGCTTCATTTCAACACTTTCAGTGGGGGTCCACAGAGAAGACAAGGTACAGTGTTTATACATTATTTTGGTGTAGTTAATTTCCTTTTGGATGAGCATAGGATATACTCTACACTTGTGATGATTATAATGTGCAATGCTGGCCATATGTTGGTTCTAAAATTGGAGTGAACTGCTATGTAGCCTAAATCCTATCATGCCATTTAAATGCCAATGAACAACACTAATGCTCAAAAAGTTAGCAGACATCTTTATTCCAAGTGTGCTCTCTGGCTGCAAGGTCAAGACTGGATAACTCTGATCTTTTCCATTTATAGACTGGAAACGTCTTTTGATTGTTTTGACTACAATTGCTTTAACATGGATTTTGGTGTCTTATCAATCAGTCCTAAAGATGAAAGTTGTCAATCTTCTTGGTAAGTTGGATTTCTGTCCTCTTTAAATGGTTCAAAATGTTTTTTTTAATGTATCAGTGTGTCTTAACATCTTAATCAGTCCACTCAAGGACTTGTGTTATCAAGGATTCAAGTAAACTGTAACCCAAATTAGTATACTGCCACTCCAAATTATGTAGCCTAAACATAAGTATGCCAAAACAGATACCCTTACTCAAGGGAGTATAACATTAAAATTTCATTCTAGTAACAATAGTGAACATTTAAGTGCTATACCTGGTGTGCAATACAATCATTCTGAAATATTCAGCATGCTGTTTAAGCTCAGCTGTCATTTTTTGATGTTCCTCCTGAAAGACATGTGTTATGTGGAGAGTAACCATTATATCCTTTCTTGTCTGTCCACTATTAGTAACTCTAGAATGGACATACTACCACACTGCTGGCTGTTGTGACACACTAGTCGCACTAGTGTCAAAAAAGAAAAACAAAGGCATTCAACAAAAACAAAGGCCTTTGGAAAATTCCATGCAAAACTGTCATAACGCCAAGTAAATGGTATTTGTAAAAAGTGAAAAGTTTTTCATGAAAGTTCTACAACCAAGAAGATTGAATGCTCAAATTTCAAGTGATCATCATTCACATCATGCCATACCTTAGCATTGTGTTGGCGTTATGGACGTGACAGTTTTGTCTGGAATTGCCCCTTTAATAAAGCATGGCAAAACTGGTTTTAAAACATGGGCCTACGCGTCAGTGAGGCCTTGCTGCAGGCCATAAATAGCAAATGGAAGTTCAAAACTGGTAATATCCAATAGAACTTAAGTTGATACAGAGGTCTATCACAACATTAGATGATAATATATGTTTTACTTTGGATTTATAACAAGTTAGTCATAGCACTTTATTAGGCATAGCACTTTATCAGGAAAGAAATGAGGAAGTTAGCATGTAGCACATAAGAGTCACATGTAATGATGGTGGAGATGGCTAATTCACCTAATACACCTTAAGTCCTTGCACTGGCTTCCAGTAAGTCACAGAATTGACTTTAAAGCACTATTGCTTGTTTATAAATCAGTAAATGGAGCAGGACCTAAATACTTGTCAGACATGCTTCAGCAGTACACACCTTCTCGTCCTCTTAGGTCCCAGGTGAAAAACCTGCTAGTAAAACCTATAGTTAGAACTAAACATGGTGAAGCAGCTTTTAGCTGCTATGCGGCTCAGCTGTGGAACCAACTTTCGGATGACATCAAAAAGGCCCCAACTGTAGCCAGTTTTAAATCTAGACTTAAGACCAAACTGTTCTCAGATGCTTTCTGCTAACTGTGCCGAGTTACAAATTCTGAATCTGCCTTGATAATTATTCTACTTTGTCTTTTATTACTTTTTTTTACTACTTTTACCTTTGTTTTGCTTACTAATTATTCTTTATTTTTAAATGATTTTACCTTGTTTTATGTTTTCTTTTTATTATGATCTTTACCTTTTAACTATTCTTTGACTATATTGCCCTTCTATGCTTTTATTTGTTATTATTGTTTGGTTTTGTTTATGTAAAGCACATTGAATGACCTCTGTGTATGAAATGCGCTATATAAATAAACTTGACTTGACTTGACTTGACTTATTCAGGAGGCAGCCATTGGCTGTTTCTCAAAGTCAAGGACGGATCCTTCAAAGCTGTGTGTATCCTCTGCGTGCTTGGAACAAGCACACTCCTGTGAACACATTTATGGAAGTCAAGTCAAGTTTAGCACATTTCATACCCAGAGGTCATTCAATGTGCTTTACATAAACAAAACCAGACAGTAATAACAAATAAAAACATAAAAGGGAAATAGTGAAAGAATAGTTTAAAAGGTCAAGATCATAATAAAAAAAAAAATAACGCACAAGGTAAAATCATTTAAAAAATAAAGAATAATTAAAAAGACAAAATAAAAGACACAAGGTAGAATAATTTTCAAGGCAGATTCAGAATTTGTAACTCAGTGCAGTTAGCAGAAAGCATCTGAGAACAGTTTGGTCTTAAGTCTAGATTTAAAACTGGCTACAGTTGGGGCCTTTTTGATGTCATACGAAAGTTGATTCCACAGCTGAGCCGCATACAGTAGCAGCTAAAAGCTGCTTCACCATGTTTAGTTCTAACAGCAGGTTTTACTAACAGGCTTTTCTCCTGAGACCTGAGAGGTCTGGAGGGTGTGATTTATAAACAATATAGCAATAAAGTCAATTATGTGACTTACTGGAAGCCAGTGCAGGGACTTAAGAATTGGAGTAATGTGGTCAGTTCTTTTAGTTTTTGTTAGGACCCTAGCTGCTGCATTTTGTATCACCTGAAGTTGTTTGATAGTCTTTTTAGGAAGGCCTGTGAAAAGTCCATTGCAGTAATCAACTCTGCTGTAGATAAATGCATGAATGAGTTTTTCTAAATCATCTTTTAACATCAGCCCTCGGCAATATTTTTGAGGTGGTAAAAAGCTGATTTAGTTATCGCTTTCATGTGGCTGTTGAAATTTAGATCACTGTCAATGAATACACCAAGATTTTTAACAGTATCCTTTGCTTTCAACCCTTTTGTGTCAAGGACAGTGGCAACCCTAAGTCTTTCCTCCTTTTTACCAAATATAATTACTTCAGTTTTTTCTTTGTTTAGCTGAAGAAAATTTTGAGACATCCAGGTGTTGATCTAGCTAGACTGCAGTCTAACTGTTACAAGTAGCTTCTAGGGCCTACTAACATCACTTATTGAAGGCCTGTTAACGTTAAATCCTCCGGGTTGGTCTGAAGACACAGCTGTAGCTACGCCATATCATTGGACTGAGTGGGAGAAAAGTTAAGTTAACACGGACTTTTCTTTATTTTTATTTATTATTTATTTATTTATTTTATTACTTGTTAATTTTTTGTTGTTGTCTGTCTTGTATGTCTACCGTTGTCTCGGGTACGCTGGCAATTACGCCGTTCCATCAGGCATCTTTTGTCTTGTGCGTCTTTTGTAAATTTGTTTGTTTGTCTTGATGTCACGGGAATGCTGGCGACTACGCCGCTCCGTCTGGCATTTTGTCTTACGCGTAAATGTCTAGTGTGTAAAGCGACCTTGGGTGCTTTGAAAGGCGCTATGTAACAAATAAAATAGTACTAATACTAATAGTATTAGTATTTGTTCCATACCAGGGGTGTCCAAACTTTTTGACTCAAGGGCCACATTGAGTTTTGGAAATTGGCCGGCAGGCCACACAACAAAAAATAATGGGTATATATGTTTTATATAATTTAAATGACAAAGTAATTTTGTTGTAGAAAATTAATTTCTAAAGAAATACTGTTAATTTGATGTTGTTTAATTAATTTATAAATAGTGCACTGTCACTTTAAAACTCTTTTGCCAGCTACACTCAAATATAGCCTATGGCTAGTGCTGTGCCTATGGCTCATGCCCTCTTACAGTTTATAAGTGGTCAGTAGTGGGAACTACTGTTGCCATCGCGATTTCCTTTTAAAAGTTTCTTATTTAAAAGGTAGATATCAATTATCAACAATGACAAGCCAGCTGGAACCTGCCGCACTCTCTCACTTTCGTGCATGCACGCTCAAATGCGTTCCCAATTAAATAGAGTAGCATAACGTAGTTAGATCTGCTGCAAAGGAGATACTATGTATCTCGATGTAACAAGCTGTTTTGACATTGACATTGTAATCGCTCTATAAGAAGAGTATAAAGCAGTTTGCAGTAGCCTAAAGTTACACACAAAGTCGTCTATCGCTGGAAAAAAATTGCGAGCGGCCTAACCTAATTAAATGCTCGGCAGGCCAGATGACAGTGCATGCGGGCCGGATCTATGATAAACTAATAAATGCTCGGCGGGCCAGATTAAAGTGCGTGGTGGCCGCAGTTGGCCCGTGGGCCGTAGTTTGGACACCCCTGTTCTATACACTGACACAGACATTCAAGGGGACCATAGTGACAGAGCTAAGTAAATTTGTGTGTCATCTGCATAGCTATGATATGAAATCAAATTATGTTGGATGATTTGTCCAAGTGGGAGCATATAGAGGTTGAATAAAAGTGGCCCCAAGATCGACCCCTGGGGAACACCACAGGTCAAGGACGTTGGTGTTGAGGTACAGTTTCCAATACCAACAAAGACGATTTAAAATCTGTACTAAACAAAGCAGTTCACTATGTATTTAAATGTACACATTGGGCGCTATCTTAACGATCTGAAACGCAAGTATCAAATGATGGATGTTCCTGGTCTGTGGATGTTCCTGATCTGTGGCGGAATTGTTTTCTGAAACTTGCAAAATATGAACAGGGAACGTTTGCGCTGGAACACGCCTTCTCTTTTCGCTGAACCACCCCCGTGGGCGCAATTGCATTCCCTAATTTACTGACGTCTACCTATGGAGGGAAAATTCCAATATGCACTGAATGCAAAATAGGAAAGACAAAAGCGCCAGTGTACAGTCAATTGTGCTGGAGTGCACGATAGGGCCCCTTGTGCTGTTGTCACTATGTAAAGTGCACGATAGGGCCCCTTGTGTTGTTGTCACTATTTAAAGTGCACGATAGGGCCCCTTGTGTTGTTGTCACTATGTAAAGTGCACGATAGGGCCCCTTGTGTTGTTGTCACTATGTAAAGTAACCTAAATGAAATATGGGCTCAAATCATTTTACAACTTTGAACTCTCACACCGTAATAGTGTAAATAAGGCATTTAGGAAGGATATCTAAACATTTTGAGAGAGAATGAGAGCCACTGCAAGCGAAATATTACACTTTTCTCTTTATGATTTTGCTTAATAGTTGCTGCTTTGTGGTTTATATTGGCAAATGAATGAATGAATTTATACACGTGGGAGAATGAGTGGTGCATTCATTGTTTTTCAAAAAGAAGCGGGCAGGAGGCATGATTTTTAATAACGCACACCTGCAGCTTCCTGCACACTCGCTAGTCTGTTCCATTGTGTGTTTTCCGAATGGTAAGAAGAAGCCTTGCCTCGTCTGCACACTCGCTAGTCTGTTACATTGTGTGATTTCCGAATGCTAAGAAGAAGCCTTGCCTCGTCTTTGAAGGATTTGACTCGGCAGGACTCGTTCTACCAAGCACGAATCCTTGACTTTGAGAAACAGCAATAGTCTCAACCAAAAGGAGGCTAAGGGGTACACTGACTATATCATTCATGCGTTTTCACCACCTACTGACAAATGCGTAGAAAACAACAATCATATGGTTGTGTCCCCTGTAGTCTTGTTTTGGTGTACATTGGCCGCTGCCTGAATAAGTCGAATGATGTCAACTTTATCTTCCTACAGGTGACACTGAAGGATTTGTACAATCAGACATGTTTAAGAAGACATATGCAGAAAGTAAGTTAATCCTCTACTGCAAGAAGTCCCAAGTCTATTTTTGCATATGCATATGTGTTATATTCACTGATGTGCACTACACATTCAGTTGGGTTTGTTGTTTTTGATTGGCTGGTTGGTTTGAGATGTTGTTGGTGATTAGGTTCAGAGGGCAGTCAGGTCTCCTGACTTCCACTGGTTGTGTCACCGCACATTCACTGTTAAAAACATTATTGTCCGCGCTGTGGTACTAGCGTTATTTGTATAATTATAGAGTTTATGCCAACTGCAATTAGTTTATGAAGAGAACCTTCATGACCATTAATATTTAATAAATAATTAATTAATGATGATTATTTTAATTTTGTTAATGAATCATTTATCCGTTATTCATTAATTTACCTGTACATCTCATGGTGACAGAAAAGCCTCCCCCCTGGTTATGCACATAAATAATTAATGACAGACCTTAATGAACAAAACTAATTAATGACAGACCTTAATGAACAAAACTAATTAAAAGAGGGAAGTGATTCCAGCTGTCCTAATCGTCAGGAATTGCAAATAGGAACCAATAGTGATGGAGTGTCTTCCACACTTATTCATTTTTTGACTGAATAATATCACTCATCTACCTGGGATTGATATAATAGTAATTTCAATCAACAAATACAAAACCAGCAGAGCTGAAGGTGAAGATCAAAAGAAAAGGTGACAGGACACATTTATCAGGCAATTATGAATTAGTGGAGCCTTGGAATAGTGGGTTGAATTTTCAAAATGTGTGCTTACAAGGACACAAAAACTGGCCCACTGCTCATCCCTTAAGAATTTTATTTTTAACTCGTTTGACGTTTCGAGCGCACACACTCTTCATCAGATCGCAATGTGAATAAATGTGTATTTATATCATTCAAATACTGATTCTTAAAGCCCAAGATGAAGTAGAGCGCAGGATGGCGTCACTAGGCCTACAGAGGAGGAGCTTGGACAAACCTGCCCCTTCCAAGTGTGGTATCAACACATGTCCTGATGGCTACTTCGCCTTTCATCTAAAAAGTGGTGTCGCAAATATACTTGGACCAAGAATTTGCTTTGAGGGCAACATGTGAGTAAAGTAATGATTACAGTTACACCATTGAAACTAAAGTCAAAAGAAGTAAGTGCTAAATGCCATTAAAATGATTTAAGCTAAACGCTACTGATGATCACATTGACAGTCTTTGAACATCTCACTGAAATGAATAATAGTTATAAATAACAGACTTGAGGCAAGACACTAACTCTATGTTCAGAAACTGCCATAAACAAGGCATATCATGTTTGGAAGATTCCTTGGAAGAGCCAATAGATAACTCATTATAGCAGCATATTATTTGATGAATTACTGATCGTTTGCTAAATCCTGAAGATGGCAGTACAAACTAACTGTCTACATTGCACTCCTCCATTTCCACATGTTTTGTTCATGTGTTTAAAACCACAGCATAATTTCTCCACACACACTATTTGATTGCAGGTTTGATTTCATGTGCTCCATAGGTTAATGAGTGGGGTTGCCAATAACATTGGCAGAGGAATTAATATAGCCTTGTTGAAAGGTGAGGTGCCCGCTGTGACTCCCATAGATGTCATTTCATTTACAAATTAAAATGGAATAATGAAATGTTAGTAGTAATGTTTATTTGTATTATTATTTATTAGCACAATCCCTGCCCTAATCATGTCATTGTCAACCTGTGAAAATATGTTTGTAAAATATGTATGTAAACTGATGCCTATTTATTTATTTACATCGAGGCACTAAGGATATGCTCATACTCTGGGCAGCCTCTTGTAACCGGAGGGTTGCCGGTTCGATCCCCGACCAGTAGGCATGGCTGAAGTGCCCTTGAGCAAGGCACCTAACCCCTCACTGCTCCCCGAGCGCCGCTGTTGTAGCAGGCAGCTCACTGCGCCGGGATTAGTGTGTGCTTCACCTCACTGTGTGTTCACTGTGTGCTGAGTGTGTTTCACTAATTCACAGATACTTATATATACGACTATACTCACATAATACAGTAAAAAATGTGCCAAATGTATTCAGTCCCATTGGTGGCACAGGTGGAGCATGGCTTTAAATTAACTTGATGCGTCCGCAAGATGCAATATTCTTATGAATGCTAGAGGCATTATTTACATTTCTGGGACCGAGTTCTGTGGTCTGCATTCAAGCGGACCTCTCCATCAGTTACACGTACAGTATTTGGGCAAGGTTTTGTTCACAAAACATGGAGTTGTGTACGCAAACGTATGCAAATGCTTTGTCCAAAAGCAAGCAAAATCCCCATCCTTACAGTCACCTATTGTGGAGGCAGTCTCCAGGCACAGAGCTGTTCAGGGTTCAGTGCCTTGCTTAGGGGCACAACAACGCTGGCAAGAATCGAACCTATGACTTTCTGGCTGTTGAAGAAGGGAACACATGATCTCACCTTTATTTTCCAACAGGTGACACTGGGGAAGTTTTGACCATGGCCAGATTTGACATGTATGATGGAAGTAAGTTTATATATATCATCTTTTACAGTACTACAACCAGGTATATTTAAGTTAATTGAGTCTGTGTGTGTGTGTGTGTGTGTGTGTGTGTGTGCACGTACGTGCAGTGTATGTCAGTTTGTATTTGTTGACAGGGTATACTTTGTGCATTTCAGAGGTGGAGCCGGTGGTAGACTTCCTGAATGCCATCAAAGTGAACACCATTGTTCTAATAGCCTCTTTTGATGAACCAGCTCACACGTGAGTGTCTCTTTGCTTGAGTGACACATATGACAAACTATGTGAAAGAGTCATTTGAAGAACTTTTATGATATTAATTTTGTCTAGACATGTTTCTTTAAAGCAACACCAAAGAACTTTCCCTCTGTCGCACGCACGCTATTTGTTTATCCAGCACCGGCTTTGCAAATAACAATGTCCACAGACAAGGTAGAATATTTTGCATGACTTATAAAAGTACAATGTATTGCGACATCAGATAAAAGTCAAATTTCTAGTTTCTTATGTCTCATTCCATCGAACTACAGATCCGCTACCCGATCTGGCAAACTTACATAGTGCGGTTATAGCCGATAGATGGCCGCGAAGCGAATGCAGAATTGCCGTTAACCCTGTTATGAGTTGATGAACCACTTAAACGATTTTGGAAACATTTTAAGGTACAAAAAACTCTTTTTTTTTTTTTTTTTTTTTTTGTAAATAATTTTTATTGGTTTTCCTTTCAAACTCATTATATACAATGACAATATTGATGTATAGAATGTCTTACAAATGACAACATTAGAATCAGGAGACCAAAAAAGCATAACTCATTAACAATCAGTTGTTTAAGTTCTGGGTCAAATTCTGGACTTGAATACACTTACACACGTACACACACATATACAAGGACACAATACAAGACACAACATGGAAGAAAAAAAAAAAAAAAAACGATACTAACCAAAACAAAGACAAAAAGAGGCCTTTGTGAATGACACAATCCCATAGGAAGTGTATATTAAATGTTATTTCCACTTACTTATAGCACACAAAAACTACACACATCTAGAGAAGTGTACAATACAAATTACAGATTGGCAGAGGGGAACTGAATTGATTTTAGATGTTCAAGAAAAGGATTCCAAATTTTGTAGAATTTAGTGGTGGAGCCTTGCAATGTAGCCCTCATCTTCTCCAGCTTGGAGTAGGACAAAAGATCTCTCAGCCAGTGATAAATTGTGGGAGGGGTAGAGGATTTCCACCTGAGTAGGATCAAGCCTTGAATTTAGGCACCACTAGGGTAGAGGGCAGCACTCCAAACAAAATAGTTATTGGGATAGGATCAGAGGGCACATTTAATATAATAGATAAAGTATTGAAAATTTCGGTCCAAAAATTATGGAGAGTTGGGCAAGTTAAAAACATATGAATTAAGGTGGCTGGAGCCTGCTGGCATCGATCACAGAGGGGGCTTATTTGAGGGAAAATCTTAGAGAGCTTCTCCTTACTCCAGTGAATGCGATGGAGAACTTTAAATTGTATTAGACCATGTTTGGCACAAAAAGAGGAGGAATGGACACGGTACAATATTTTCTCCCAAATATTCTCATCTAACACTCCCAGATCTTGTTCCCAGAGTGTCTTAACAGAAGACAAGGAATGATTGTATTCCGAAAAGATTCTACCATACATATACGAGATGAAACCCTTCTCTCTAAAAACTCGTTCTAGAAATATGTCTTGTTTTGTATCTTGTGGTTTTGAGGGGAAACTAGGAATTTCAGCTTGAACAAAGCTACGGATGTAAATATTGAAAAAAATTACTTTTTTTCAAAGAAAATTTCACTGTCAGCTGCTGAAATGAGGCAAAGGTTCCTCCTATGTACAAATGTACACTGAACGAAGTGATACCCGCCTGCACCCATGCAGAGAAGGCCTTGTCCATCAATGATGGGGGGAATGAATGGTTTTGGTTAATAGGGGCATGTAGCAAGGAAGGAAGAATGCCAAAATTAAGTTTGAATTGCCTCCAGATTTTGAGAGTAGTCCTAACCACTATATTCTTTGTGTATCGCATAGTAGGAGAGTTTCCTGGAGAGTATAAGAGTGCCGTAAGAGAGGATGGTTTACAGGAAGCCGCTTCAATACTAAGCCAGGCAGCAGTGCGTTCTGGATCGGTGGCTTGCAGCCAATAGTGCATCACACGCAGATGAGTAGCCCAATAGTAATATTGGAAGTTGGGTAGAGCAAGACCACCAAGACACTTTGGTCTTTCTAAGTATGCTTTGCGAAGTCTTGGAGGCCGTCCCTGCCATAGGAATTCTGATATCAACCTGTCTAGTTTACGGAAGAATGCTTTTGTTAAGTAGACTGGTAGACATTGAAAGAGATAAGAACATTTTGGTAAAATTTTGGTTAACACGTCCAGCTACAGATAAGGGAAGTAGAGACCAGCGCTTTAGATCTTGTTTGGTTCTAGTAAGTAAAGGTTCAAAGTTGGCCCTAAAGAGGTTTTCAAAGGAATCTGTAATTTGGATACCTAGGTATGTGAACTTATTAGAAACAACTTTAAATGGCACATTTTGTGATGGGAAGTTGTGCCCAGCTGCATTCAACGGGAATAGCTCACTTTTGTCATAGTTGACCTTGTAGCCTGAAATTTTCCCAACGGCCCTCCAGAGTGGAAAGTGCATTTGGCAGTGATAAACTTAGGTTGGAGAGAGAAAAAGAAGCAGATCATCTGCATACAGTGCTACTTTTTGCTCAACCTCACCCCTTAAGATTCCAGAGATTTGTGGATGGGAACGTAAAGCTATAGAAAGGGGCTCAATGGTGATTGCAAAAAGTAAAGGAGATAGGGGGCAGCCCTGTCTGGTACCACGCTGGAGACTAAAGTATTCAGAGTTTATACTATTAGTTCTGACAGAGGCAGAGCAGAGGGGAGGGTATATAAAAGCCTCACCCAGGAAATACATTTTTCACAGAACCCAAACTTTCTTAGTGTATAGAAAAGGTATTCCCACTCCACTCGGTCGACGGCCTTCTCTGCATCCAGGGACACAACAGCCTCCGAACAAGTGGGTGAAGGGGGGGGCATACATAATATTAAATAAACGTCTGACATTGAAAAAGGAGTGTCTATTTTTTTATAAATCCAGTTTGGTCAGTAGATATTAAAGAAGGCAGGATCGAGTCTAAACGCATAGCCAACACCTTAGCTAATAATTTAGCGTCCACATTAATCAATGAAATTGGCCTATATGAGCTGCAGAGAAGCGGGTCTTTGTTCTTTTTTAATATTAAGGAGATAGATGTTTGCCGCAGAGTAGGGGGTAAGCTATTGGTAGTAAAAGACTCATTAAGCATTTCAAGCAAGAGGGGGGCCAGTTGACCTGAAAACTTCTTATAGAATTCAATGGGGTAGCCATCTGGGCCAGGACACTTGCCACTTTGCATAGCACAGATTGCTCTAAAAATCTCCTCTAATGTGATTGGTTGTTCCAAGCCTGATGCTGAGGCTGTATCTAAGCCTGGTATGGAAAGGTCTCTGAAAAAGAGTCCAACTCTGACAGCCCACTTTGATTCTCAGAGGTGTACAAATGACTGTAGAAGTTTTTGAATTGATCATTTATTAATTGTGGATCAGTTGTAGTGCCTGTGTGTGTGTTTATTTTTAAAATTTGGTGAGCTGAGGATTTTTGGCGCAGTTGGTGGGCTAGCAGCTTGCTGGACTTATCGCCTTGCTCATACTGAGCATATCTACATTTAAAAAGTAGATCTTCAGCTAGAGTGCTTGACAAGTTATCAAATTCAGCTTGTAATATAAGTCTCTCTTTATATGCGTCTGGGGAAGGAGAAGAGAGTTGTGAGATTTGAGACATTAGATCTGCCATTCTCCTTTCTCTCACTCTTTTCTCATAGCTTGCATATGAGATCATAAGACCCCTGGTGTACGCTTTAAATGTTTCCCACAGGGTAGAGGGGGAAGTGTCCTCGGTTTTATTTATCTTAATAAACACATCAATTTGAGTGGACATGAATTTTACAAAGTCATCATCAGACAGCAGCCGGGTGTTAAAACGCCATGGTGGACGTGGCTTTATATGACCTTTCCAGTTAAGTTCTAATGTCACAGGGCCATGATCAGAAATAACTATGGGGTTATAGGTGCAGGAATGCACAGCAGGGAGGAGTCGGTTATCTAACAAAAAGTAATCTATACGTGTGAAAGTGTGGTGCATATTTGAGAAGAAAGAATAAGCTCTGCTTGTTGGGTTCAGAAAATGCCAGACATCAGATACAGCAAATTCTTTTAGAAAAGACTTAATTAGTTTAGCTGATTTTGTTTGAGGCTTCATATTCATAGAAGAGCGGTCTAAAGAAGGATTTAGCCAGCAGTTGAAGTCACCTCCCAATATGAGGCAATGAGATTGCATATCTTGGAAAGAAGATAAAAAGGACTCGAAAAAATGTTCATCGTCCCAATTGGGGGCATTGACATTGGCTAAGATCACTGGGTTGTTATAGAGGTTACCAGTTACTATGACATATCTTCCATTTGTATCTAGTTTGGTATTTGATAAAGTAAACGGCACAGGTTTGTGTATGAGAATTGCAGTTCCCCTTGCCTTACAGCTGTAGTGTGAGTGATACATCTAACCAAGTATAAAGAGGAAAAAACGCACGCACATCCCGATCTAATCCTGGGTGCTGGACAAAACACTTACGATGAGAGAGAGGGGAAAAAGTCCGCAACACCAGTATATGCTCCCATGTTATAGTTTATTACCGTGACGTTTCGGGCCAACTCAAGCCCTTCATCAGACGTCACAGATGAAGGGCTTGAGTTGGCCCGAAACGTCACGGTAATAAACTATAACTTGGGAGCATATACTGGTGTTGCGGACTTTTTCCCCTCTCATACATCTGACCAACCCATCGTTTATGCAACAAAGAGTGATTATCTGTTTTCAGGTGCGTTTCTTGCAGGAAAGCAATATGAGTCCCCATACTTTGAAGGTGGTGAAGAATTGTTTTCTTCTCTTGATAGGTTGATTCAGTCCCTTTACATTCCAGCTAGTAAATTTTAGTGTGTGTCCACCAAATTGGAGAGTGGGATTAGGACTGTTTTGAGATATCATAGTAGCCTACATCAAGAGGGGAAGATAAAGCAGCAAATGTGTGATACAATAGCAAGTGAAATCTCACAGGATTGTCAGAAGCTATTTTTGTATACATCAGAAGGCCCATACAGACACAAAAGACCAAAAAACAAAACAACTGGTAAAACATGTATACATAGAGACAAACCGATAACTGCTGAAGCGCCATCCCGAACATGGCGCGCGCACCTACTGTCCCTAAGGAACACAACACCAAACTCCTAAGAAAACTTGATATTAACTCACTCCTCGCCCACTGGGCCAAGTGCTATAAATGCATCAAATGTAAAGGTTACAAAAAACACAGTGTTTCTAATTCACATTAGCAATAATAACCATAAAAAAAGAAGAATGCTCGTAGAACTTGGAAAAATGAGGGCTACTCAAATAGATGATTAGGCTATCGTTAACTGATTGACACTTTTGACATGCTACAACAGCCCCTGAAAAGTAGCCTACACAAAGGTACAAAAGTATTCCCACAGTAAAACATAGCCTACCGCAATAGTATAACGTTACTAGCCTACTCTGCTGGTTCACGCACTGCAGTGCTGACAAAGGCCATTGCAGCATCTGGATCAGTGAATTTGTGAACCTCACCTGAAGGCATCGTTATTTTCAGTTCAGCCGGGAAGAAAAGTCAGAATTTGATTGAAGGATGCTCATGTAGAATCTTCTTCACCGACACGAATGCTGCACGCCTCTTCGCAACCTCCGCCGTGAAGTCAGGAAAGATAGATAGCCTGCAACCATTGCGCGATAGTGGAGATGCCTGAGCTGCTCGTCGGAGAATCTGGTCACGTACGTGGTAGTAATGGACTCTGATGACAAACGCTCGCGTTGGCTTCCCCTTGTTCGGCTTTGAATGGAGAGAACGATGCGCCCTGTCGAGTAGAGGCTTCTCCTCCAACTCCAGCAAATCCTGAAGTAGTTGAGCCATGAATTCAGTTGGACGAGACCCTTCATCTCCCTCAGGTATGCCTAGTATGCGAAGGTTGTGTCTTCTCTGCCTGCCCTCCAGATCATTGCATTTTGTTTTAAGTGCACACACTTCTGCGGATAACTCGCTAAGTTTGGACTCCATGCTAGCGACAGTGTCGCTGTGTGTTGTGGCAAAGCACTCCAACTCATGAATAGTGGCGATATTCTTATCCACTTTAGCCTGCAAGCCAGACAAGGAGTTTTTAAGCTCCTCTTTCACCGCTGTTATTTCGGTACGGAGGTTGCTGGATAGCGAGTCCACTTTGGAATCAATTTTGCCACATATATCAACTTTTAAAGCTTGCAAGGCGTCCATGAATTTAGTGGCACTCAATGTGTCTGCCTCGATGCTAGTCACTTCACCATTGCCAGCTTTATGTTTAGCTGGCGTGGGACGAGTGGTGCTAGTCTTCGAAGCCTCACGTCTCGCTCGAGAGTCAGTCATTTTCAGGCAGGATACGATACAAATGTCAACTTAAAGTTTTAAAAGAATAGTATGAAAGGTATTTCGCAAAATATTTGTTACACTGTGCTCTATATAAAAATAAATGTTGCACTTGGCAGGAGCTCACGGAAAACACGTCTACTCCATGCGTGCGCACTAGCGCCCCCCTTCCAAAAAACTCTTTGGTGTTGCTTTAATGTAATACCAAAGCTCTATGTTTCATTAAAATCTAAGCATTTCTAAAATGCTTCAATATGGCTTCAGGGAACCTTTATGTCATGTCATTCTCACTCCTCTCTTCCTCTCAGTCTGACGAGTCAAATTCGTAAGCTGATTTCCGATCTGGGAAGCACTGAGATTCTAACACTCGCTTCGAGAGATTCCTGGGTATTTGCAGGAGCTCGAGGAGTAATTGGGAAAAGCCCTTTTGAGCAGGTTTGTATATTACAAAAATGTGTTTGTCTAAGCTCATTTCATGAAAGATGTACTAATTTGTCTTTTAATTGATAAATTAGTTTGGAATAGCATCAATAAGGTCATTTTTTTTACTTAGTTAAAAAGTTAGTATGACATAATTCTCATATTTTTAAGCCTAAAAAAAAAACATTAACTTTAACATTAACATAAACATAAATGTATGGTTATTTAATGATAACATCAACAGATTCTATGTGTTATCACAGCATACTCATGTAGGAGAAGGAAACCTTAATGGAAAATAGTGTTAGCATCATAATTCATTCTGGCCCTCTTTGTATGCGTAGGGTTTTTTTTTATATATATATTTTATTTTCTTTGTTTCATCTTGACAGGTAATAAAGAGTGACAAGAGCAATAATAAATACAAAGGGTGGCCTGAGACAGCAAACGTGGGAGGCTGCTTCCCACAAAACCCTTACAAAAAGAAGCTTAATAATGATGACCTTAACATCAAATTGTAGGGCACCAGTTGAAGAGACAACAACAACAACAACAAGTGTCCAAGACCAGGGGGGTACTCCAAGTACGTGGTTTAGTGACACACCTGGGTAAGTTAACTCAGAGTAAGTGGTAAACCTCCTAATAGAAGAGCTGTATGGCTTCATCGTCCTAACAGAACAATGCCATAGGGCTCTTGTTGTAGGAAGTTTACCACTTACTCTGAGTTCACTTACTCAGGTTTGTCACTAAACCACGTACTTGGAATACCCCCCAGAGGCACAGAGAAAAGTGTTTTTTTTTATAAAACATGTTGTACAATTATTATTCAACAAGGGCATCATAATAGAATTCAATATCTCCCCTATGAGTTTTTTTTAGAAAATACAAATTGTATTCATTAATGATTTGCTTGTATAAACTTGTATTAAACTCACACGCAGAACATAATAATTATGCTGATTAAAATGATCTTCTTTTGAAAGTTCTGCACTGGCGTGAATGTCCTCTTTGGCAGATAATGTAAAAGGAAAACAAATGGGGAAAAAAAACAATGAAAAACAAAACAAACAGCATTGTGCGCCGCGTTGAGCTGAACAAAGACGGTCCGTCGCTTTCAAGAGCCCGTCCAAAACATATGGACGCTCTGAAAAGGACCCCTCTGACGCCACCATCCTGGGGACAGTATGTCCAATCAATGACAGCTGCTCCCTATAGCCAAGCCCTTGGAGCATGGGCAGAGGCTCCCTGACAAGAATGACAGCTCTACCCGGACCACCGCCTCAAAACACAGTACTGGGACTAGCAATATGCAGGGAGGGAGCAACATTCCACACCTCCTGTCCACTTGCACCTTGGTCATCTCCGCTGATGAGTGCCTCGATGACTTGGTGTGCTGGCAAGAGGCCTTGTGGCCGAGCCGCTATGGGCCGCCTTAGGCTTCCTGATCTGTCAGTGTCAATTACCATAATCTGGCTGGTGCCTTAAAGAGAGCTGGTGCCTGACCTTAAAGAGAAGAGAGCACAGGCTAGCAACAGGTGGTGGGTGGCCCCTCTTCCTTGGATAGGTGCTTTGGCCATGCCCACACTCAGACACACCACTTGGCACTTTGGTCTGTTCGCTTCTGTTTTCTTCTCTGTCTGTCATTCTCTCCCCCTTTCGTTCTTTTCCTCTCTTTCTTTTTTTATTTCTTGTTCTCTCATTTTTTCTTCGACAAACAAAGCCCTCGCTGGCCGATCTGATCTGGTGCACACATGCACTGACCCAGCACCATGTCAGACTCGGTGACACCGCACCTCTCCGCCTGCGAGATGACCTCGTCATAGTTCAGGTGCTCCGGCGTCGGCAGGGGCACAGCGCTGCACTTGTCGCCCCGAGGATCCGTCTCTCTCTCTCTCTCTCTCCCTCTCTCTATCTCTGCTCGGCTTGTTTATAAATATCTCTCTGAGCGAAGCCCCCACTGGACATCTCTTCGCTGTCAAGGTGCCAGGGAGTGTGAGAAGGATCTTTTTTTTTCCCTCTCTCCTCCTCTACACTCTCTCTCACACCACCCCCCAACACTCCCACCCCTCCCCTCTGGCTAACCAGGCTGGACACAGCAAAGGATCTGGGCAAGCCTGTGGGAACAGAGGGGTTGCAGGGAAAACTCTGGAAACTGGGACCCAGCGGAAGAAAGGAAGGAAGGAGGAGAGAAAGAAGGCCACCTGACGGGGAGACGGGGAGCAGGCAGCGTGCCCTGCGCCACAGAGCATGGGGGCGTCTTATGGAAAGAAAGTAAGTAAGTGGGCCGACTGGCTGACATGACATGAACACATAGAGCTCTAGTGCCTTGTTTAGTCCTGCACTTCATAGTTATTTCGGTTTAAGCGTTAAGAAAGGTGGAAAAGCCATGGCCTTTTTTTGCTCCCTTGTCTAAAACCCTCTGTCGGCTTGCCATAACTCCTGACTGACCTGTTTTGTTTGTTACGTTACTTTTATTAATGGTATTTGAGAACATGCAGTGTTTGGTAATTGAGTACATGTCTGTGTGTACATAACACTCGTTGTTGGAAGTGCTCTGAATTCAAAGTTTATTTTGATAAGAACCTAAAAGCGTTATTGTCTAAATTTGTCTAAATCTTCAAACATGCCAATGCCATTTTAAGGGGAGACCACCATTCAGTGAATCATTTTTCTTTGGGCACACAACCACAATACCAAAACAAGCTGAGAGAGACGACAGGGAGAGAGTAAATTCTTCAGATGTCTGAGGGTTTCTCATTACCCAGTGAACTCTTTGCTGGTCCTTAAATAATCCAGCCGTATCCTAGAGGGTACACAAGTGGCTATAAGCACAAATATTTAAGCAATGGGGTGTGATCTGTTTTTCATGGCTGTGTGCAGAACAGGGCTCTGAGAGTGACAGCTGGCCCTAGAGCCACAGTTGGATTATGGGACACCCAAGACCCAACCCAGCCTCTACTGAGTGTTTGACATTGCATGCTGGGAACACATGTGTATGATTCACATATTCCTTTTCCCTTTTGTAGTCTGCATTAACCTCCGATATCAGATATGACTGTGGTCAGCTGGCTGTGCACGGGCTGACTAAGCCTGCCAGCACCTGGTCACTACAGTCAATCCCCCACTCCAACCCTGCCCTTCACTCTTTTTTGCCTGTGTTTGACCCCATATGGTAGATCTGCTTAAAGTCCCCTTCTAGTCACCTTCTCCTCTCCTGCCATCTGTGATACTTCCGTGTTTACACTGAATCTATGTACGTATGTACACGTATGTATGTATGTACTGGTATGTATATAAGTATGTATGTATCTATCTATCCAACTATCTATCTAGCTATCCATGTCAATATGTGTGTGTTAGAAAGAGACTGTGTGTGTGTATGTTCCTCGCCTCTGTTTTGCTTACATGATGAGATTACTGTGAGCATGGACATGTCTGTGGGGTAGGCACGGTGGGGGTTAACAGACAGGCATGCCTTCGAGCGTTTCAGTACTGCACCGCGAGACCAAAGCAGCGGCGGGGCGAAAAGAGCGCGCCAGCCCGCCCGCCGGCCAGCCAGGGCTCTTGGAGACCGTTGGAAATGTCAGCGCACGTCAGAGCTGTAATTTCATCCGCTGTGCCAGCTTCCGGGCTTGTTTGGCACCGGCTGAATGCCCCCGACCAGACCTCAGAGTGTCGGTACCGGCCCACATAGCACAACAACTGCCTTTCACCCGCACACAGGCCCGGGCCTGCCTGGCAAGGGAAGGGAATGTAGGGAGAAGGCCATTAGAGTCGTCTTCTGTTTCACAGATGAGTCAGGGTTTCGCGTATGTACTATGAGAAGGAACTACTGACAGATTTTTTTATGTCTAAATATATCTCTCTTGTGTGTGTATGTGCATGTGTGTGTGTGTGTGTGTGTGTGTGTGTGTATGTATGCGGGTCTGTGTGTGTGACATTATGAGGGCTGTAGGTACACATGTGTCAGAATGGGTGTGGGAGAATTTACATGTCTATCAGGAAGTGTCCAGACTGCCTAACCAATAATCTGGAATACATTTTCCTTCTTCAGAGGAGGCTTCTCACATTTAATTTGAAAGAGAATTGATCATACGAATTACTCAGGCCACGCAGGCAAACCCGCTGATGATAAGTCATTTCCCCGCAGGTGGCCTCTCAGTTCTCGGCCGCGTTGCTGGGTTCGTTTAACACATGTTTTTCAGCTGCGGCTGAGTCCGGCTAGATGTGAGGAAACTGCTCCAAATCACTATGGGGACTTAATGGATGTGATGGTGGGAAATGTGAATTTGCTGAATCCCTAATGAGAGCGCCGCAGCATCCGACAGCAGCGGCGTACGTCGCTCAAGCTTCCCGCCCGCTCCTCGTCCAGCTTGCGTACAAAGCCCATGCTGCTCTCATGTGATTGCCTGGTGCTAAATGCGACGTGGACTGGAGTTTTAAGTCCTCCTGTGCCAAAGACCTACTGAGGGAGATTAAGGCAATCAGAGAAAATCCTCTCTAAATTATCCAACGGTCAAGCTAAAAATAATTACTACCTTTTGTGAGGAATTGAAGTTGTGGAGCATGAAAATGCATGCTTTGAAACCCATCTCCGTACAAAGGATTTGTGTGTGGGAGCTAGTCATTAGCCAGGCAGGTTTTACACACAGCGTTCACAGAGACTGCATGCAGTTCCTTGAGGCAGGCACAGCTCTATCACAGGTTGATGGACTACAGAAAGAATGAATTACTTTTTAGTTCCTACAATCAATCTTTAGCTATCACCATTTTCTTCACTTCACTAGATAGACTTCATCATAGCCCAGCATGCTGCCAATGGGCTTGATGCTAATGTATCCAGAAAGTGAGTGTTATTGTGCACAAATACTCTAAAGACGAGGTCCTCTCTGTTGAAGGCTACTCTTGAAGGTTGTTATGCCTTTACTTTTATGATTCTCAAGGTTTTCGTAAAGATTCAAGTGCACAGTCCCCACTGAGGCCAGTGTTGAGTTCTGAAAATCGTTTTTCCTTCTTCAAATGAAATTCCCCATGTAATAATGTGTTTAGACATATCAGACACAATACAATACAAATCATGCAATCACACAAATCACACAATACAAAGCATGCAATGGCGGCTGTTTCATCGTTGGGCATTTTTTAAATTGCTGGGGTCTATTTTCAGAGGCTGGGGTTTGTGCCAGCTACTGTGTAAATAAATAAGGGGGGGGGGGGTCTTTAGCAACTCAGCTCTCAAGTTCATTCATTTACTCTGTGAGCACTGGAGCATGACAAGCTTTGCATTAGTGTGTGTGTGTGTGTTTGTGCGTGTACGTGTGAGTGTGTTTGTGTGTGTGTGTGTGTCTGTGTGTGTGTGTGTGTTTGTGTGTGTGTATGAGAGAGAGAGAGAGTGCACTGGGCGTTTGTTGGTTCGTTTGAGAAAGACAAATGCAAGAGTGGACAGTTACTAAAATCCACATTTTGGTTAGTTTTATCTTTGACAATCTGTCAACTAAATATCAGTCCATGTTAACTTTATCTCACCAATGTATACAATTTTGAAATATGCAAAACTTTCAACTCTTTTCCAGGTCTTGGCTTAATCAAAGCTGATGTAATGTCAGATGAGAATTAAGACTATCTGATCCAAAACAGTCTATTAACCCAGCCTGGGCAGGAGTGCTGAGATAACCATTCAACCTGAACCAGAGCCTCCACTAAGACATTCAGAGCTCCTATGCGGTCTGAGCCTTGTCTGGGGGAGCATCACAATTACTGCACCTTCACAGAAACCCCTTCAGCTTGCTTCCACCTGGCAAGATCAGAAGAGTCTTCTTTTTCTTCCCTTCACTAGTCTAGTTACACACTTCAAAAAATATGAAATAGTTAAACTATTTCAACACATTTTTGCTTCCAACAACATGATCCTAGGTAGGCCTACTAATGCCACATAAGGTAACATCTGATATGCACAGCAAACAACTCTTTGTCTGGGGTCTATTCTTCTTGTGTGCCATGTCAGCCTCTAGCCTAGTCAGCCTTTAGCCTACTCTGTCATTGAAACAGGCATCCGTGTGTGGACCACAGAAGATTAGTGTCATTGACTTGCGTTGGAGTTATATCCGTGGTCACATCACGGAATTTTGGGCAATTCCGTGATGTTTACACAGATTTTTGAGTTAAGGGCCCGTGGACATTTCACAGATTTCTGTGAGACCAGGTTGCAGCCTCAGATCCAAAAAGAACCAGAACTCAGATCAGCCTCCAGTCTATTCTTTTTAGCTGTTAGCTGTTAGCTATTAGCATTAGTATTTATGTCACTCTGAGTGATTGTGTATGTAGCACAGGCAGGAGAACACACTGAGCGTTCAGACTACATATCCACTGCAGTGACAGGAGGAAGTCTGTGAAGGAGCCCTAAGAAAGATAGAATCTTTGTGAGATCTTTCTTTCTCTCTCTCTCTCTCTCTCTCTATCTCTCTCCCTCTCTCTTCACACTCACCTGAGAAATGAGACAGCGAGCTCCTGAGTGCACCTGGCCATGAAAGCTAGCAGAGGCACAGATGGCCCACAAACCTGTTCTCCCTCCAGTGCTACAAACCTTTGCTCTGCTCGCTCTCATCCTTCCTGATAACACTATGGAAACCTGCGGGGAGCTGTTATTCCAGGACCCGTGTTTGTGTCTGTGTATTCTTGCAAGTGCAAATAGGATTATAATGTTCTCTAACACACCCCACTGTTTCCATGCGAACACCTGCTTGCCGAGACATTTAGCATAGCAAACTTCAAATGTTAATTACCCGTGTATATTATTTAGCGTTAGCATGGCTGAGTGAACAAACTGCTAAATTTGGGGAAGATGCTAACAACAGTGCTATTTTACACTCAGTCAAGCTGAGGGGTTGTTTACATAAAGGTTAAGTAATAAACCTCTACAAGAACTCCTACAGAGGTTGACATTTTCCTAGGCTTTACTGATATCCCACAGCAATGCCTTATGAACATTAACAGACAATATGTGCTCTCCTGACAATATTAACTAGGCCTATAGCAATATTTTTATCTTTTATTTCAAACAAAAACAAAAAATTCCATTTAATCTCCAATAATGTCATGGATGAACAGATTACAGCCTAATCCTGATGTTTGGGCTGGAATCCATGATTTGGACTCAAATCGAGTATCCTGGCAAAAGATCACAGCAGCAATCACCTGCTGAGTGAGCCAGAGTAGTTGCATTGGAGTGGAGAGTGAGCCAGAGTAGTTGCATTGGAGTGGAGAGTGAGCCAGAGTAGTTGCATTGGAGTGGAGAGTGAGCCAGAGTAGTTGCATTGGAGTGGTGAGTGAGCCAGAGTAGTTGCATTGGAGTGGAGAGTGAGCCAGAGTAGTTGCATTGGAGTGGAGAGTGAGCCAGAGTAGTTGCATTGGAGTGGAGAGTGAGCCAGAGTAGTTGCATTGGAGTGGTGAGTGAGCCAGAGTAGTTGCATTGGAGTGGAGAGTGAGCCAGAGTAGTTGCATTGGAGTGGAGAGTGAGCCAGAGTAGTTGCATTGGAGTGGAGAGTGAGCCAGAGTAGTTGCATTGGAGTGGAGAGTGAGCCAGAGTAGTTGCATTGGAGTGGAGAGTGAGCCAGAGTAGTTGCATTGGAGTGGTGTAATCCACAGCTGAGGCAGAGAACGTGAGCAGAGGGAGATGAGAAGCACGCAAGCATCTCCTCGCTCCTCGCTGCAGAACGCCAGTCAAACCTCCCAAAAATCTGGTATTTACCATGAGATGGGGCTCCTGTTGTGAGATACTGTATATTTTTGACGGAACGGTCCCCAAGAAATCTTATCATAGCTTCAAGAAAAATTGCTAAATTATTTTTAAAATTGGTTGACAATTGCAGCTTAACGCAGAGATTAGCCATTAAGATTATGCTTTATAATTGTCTGACTGTCTCAGCATAGTCAAATGACTAAATTAGACAAAACAATCAATTTCCTGTGGGAAAGTTGTAATGCTGGAGGCCACACAGATAGGCTACTGCAATCCTGCCCACTCTGCCACTGCTTCATAAGGAGGGAGGGCTCTGCAGATAATTACCCCCTCATTGCAACATCATCAGTAATGAGTTTACAGTTTCAAACACAAGGGATTTATCTGTCCTGTGAAGGGTTATTACTGAGGGAACAAGACTGTAGCAATTACATACACAATTCATCCTTTGTTCGTCTTTTTTGGGGTAATTGACCATTGATGACACCAACTTTATTAAGTCATAGAGGGAGCCATTAGATGCACAATAAAATGATGTTTTCTGGTTTCATGCAGTTTCATTATAGAGGGAGTAAAGACAAAACTTTGCCATGTACATACAAATACCTGTAGTGTGATTTATTAAACAAACAGGGAGGATGGTGCATAGTTATTCTGGTTCTGACAAAAAAATTCAGGCTTACAGCCTAAAACAGTGTACTGTGCTGTTGCAAATGCAGACATGGCTAGGATACATGAGTTACTACTGAAGAGAGTTCTAGATGACAGGGAAGTGTTCCCCATGGAGGAAAGCTTGAAGTGACACAGTGACACAAATATAAAGACATGTCCCTTCGCTTGGCCTCTCCTAATCTTACACGTGGGTTAATCTGAAATCCTGGCAACATCTTGGAGGCACCTGAGAGGCCTGGCTGATGTTCTTCCAACTGGGTAGAGTCCTCTCTCTCTTTCTCTCTCTCTCTCTCTCTCTCTCTCTCTCTCTCTCTCCTTCACACACACCCAGGGTGATAGAGTCCAGCTGCAGCTCCCGGCCAGCAGATGGTGTTTGTGTTTTTTTTTTGTCTTTTCTTCTGGGGGGGGGCTTGCTGAGGTGTCCTCATTAAAATTCCTCTGGCCATGTGGTCTGTGATCAGACGAACTGCCTGTGAAGTTGCCCCACACTTCCCCACATTTGCTACTCCAGAGAGTCTGCCAGCCGTGAGAGAACCACAGAGACAGCAGTATGTGGACAGGACATAACCCTCATTTAGTCAGTGACAACTGAAGAAACACTTATTTCTATTACACTGAGTTCTCGATCATGAATTGATTCAGATTATCTCATGTGAATGCATAAGACATAATGTGTGATTGGGAAAGAACAGCCCTGATTTTTACATCTACTCGCAATATGCAAATGACTAGTCTGGAGAGTTACCTTGTCACTTATGATTTACTCCTGAAAGTGTAAGTAAAGGTGGCTTCATGCAGTATCTATAATGATAGGTAATCAATGTGTAATTAATGTGATCTGGCTAGGATTTGACAGATAGAACTTAGATCTTTAGTTGTAATCAATCATGCCTGAGCAATCCACCTTGGCCAAACCAGCTAACAGTGTCTTTCTGCTCCACTAGGTGGCAGAGCTAGATTAAAATCTGCTTTGAACAAGGAGCATTATGCAAATGCCACAACAGGGATTGTGAAAATCAAAGAGAATGTAGCAATAGTCTGTAGCCAATTCATTCATCATCAAAAGAAAACTTGTTATATTCTCTCTCTCTCTCTCTCTCTCTCTCTCTCTCTCTCTCTCTCTCTCTCTCTCTCTCTCTCTCTGTGTATGCGTGTGTGCAGAACTTTGATTATCTCAGAAATCAAAAAAGAGGTCTGTCATTGCCCTCAAAAACTGTCTGGGATTTATGAAAGCTTAATATTGGACAGTGAAAGAAAGAAAAACAAGACAGACTTGTTACATAAACCCTATCACTCTCTCTCTCTCTCACACACACACACACACACACACACACACACACTTCTCATCTGGAACCTGTTGCCAGAGAGGACACAATTTTCAGATTTCCGCAAGATTTACTAGTGCAAAAACCTTCTGTAAAACATGCTCCAGATAGACAAATCACATGTCATACTTGCCTTGGCCTGAGGGAAGGGAGACGTGAGCGAGTGAGTGTGCGTGTTTGGGGGGGGGAGGGTTGTATTTCCCATGTATTTACATTCCCTCTTTCCCATGCCAAGATTAGCGGTGATTGTGATGACCCGCTGCTGTGGCGGCCATGTCACCCTCAGGTCACTCTGAGTGAGAAGTGCAGCTCTGGGTCGGGCACAGATGCGTTGGGCATCTGGTGACCAGCGTCAGTCCTGGCTCTCGCCAACGCTGCGGTCGGGGCGAACAGGCAGTGCCATTAGGGACCGCAGCGCGGGTGTGTGTACACACCAGCGGTGTTGTACATCAGGTCCCAGTTTGGGTTTAATGGCATGCCCCCAAGAGCTGCTGGCTCCTACCTCGCCCCCGTCCACACACACACACACACACACACACAGACACACAGACACACACACACACACACACACACACACACACACACATTCCCTTTCATCGCATCAGGGGTCTGCAGCAGAGCACTCAGTTAAAACACCCCTCGTGGGACTCTTAAACGCCTTGGACGGATATTAAACCTCATAATGACAGCACGGGGCACAAGGGACTTCGGAGACAGTGTCAACACACATGCAGAGCTGTCAACAACACCTCAGGGGACGCATGTGTTTAACCATCAGATTTCACGCACAGAGCTGACTGCCTTTTAATGTTTTTAACATGTTTCGAGGAGTTCATCATATCCAATTGCATTTAGACGTTATGTATTGAGCGTTCTAGTAGCAGGGATCTTTCTTGGCCTTGTCTGTGCCTGGGTATAATTGGCCCAGTGGAGCGCGTCCCGTCCATGGCCCCTGCTAATTGTTTTTTGTCGTCTGGGAAATCCGAGTCCTTGCATCCTGAAACAGGAGTGGCGCACCAGGGCGAAAATCTATAAAAAACCTTTTTGTCCGCAACTTATTAGGGCCTCAGTATCGCTGTGGAAGCGCATGAAAGTACTCTCTCTCTCTCTCGCTCATTCCTCTCTCTCTCTCTCTCAATAAAAGATGAAGGGAACTCAAAAACAGGGCCCAGAACTGAGGAGGTCAGATGACCGCTGCTTGAAACTGGACACTGGGAGAAGGGGACTGAAGCATGTGGATTACCCGGGAGAGTAATGTTGATTCCTGACCCGGGCTGCTGAGCGCAGCGGTGTAGAGGGATGCCTGATTGACTTGGCCTTGGCCTTGGCCTCCAATCCAATACCTGTGAGACTGCAGAGATTGGCTCCTTTATCACCATGCAAAAGTCAAAAAGGGCATAATGTTTGACATATTCAATTATAATGTTGACCGGATCTGAGTGAGATGTTTTGGAACTTGCTGTAGTGAAGCATGAATGGTTGTCATTCATTTATAACATTGGCTCTTTGATGCCTGTAATTGCTGATAAATAATAAATTAGGGTCGTTATTATTACTTTAATTGTTTTTATTTATTTATTTATTTATTTATTTCTATTTCTGTTACGGCTTCTAAGGAAATAAAGTAAATAATTAATAATCAGATCTTCGTCTGAAGTTTGTCTCTGCTTAAGACATAGCAGACATTGTCTCATAGTAATGCTGACTGAAATGCTACAGAACTAAACTCTAAATATGGATAGACTCTTATTCCTGCTAAGCTCATTTCGACTTGACTCCATTGTTATTACCATAGGCTTTCCTTCTTAGTGCCTCTTAGTAGGCCCCTTGAACATAATACAGCTTAGCACCATGCTATATCCAATTGGGCGTGGAAACACAGGCTTGTATTGGAAATTAGTGCACCAGTAATTCATTCCTCTGAAACGCACAGCTAACTAAAAGCCTGGTGGTGGATTATTCCAGATTCTGCTCATCTACGGTGGAGAGGGAAGGCAATATGGGACTGACTGGGGTTGTCATAAAGTCATGTATTTTTCCAACTGATGGCATACATTATTCATGCGTTCACTAATTGCACATTTACAGAGTTTTTGAGATGGGCATTTTTCCGGGAATGAGGCGTCTCTTTCCACACACAGAGACACCCTGAGGACTTCGGCGTGTGGAGTAAAAAAAAAAAAACATTCATCATTCATTCAGCCTGCCTTATGTGCTCATTGCTCTCCATCCCTATTCCCTAACCCTAACCCCACCCACCCACCCACCCCCCTCCATCCACCCCCCTCCATCTATGTCCAAAAACAGAATTCACCTCATGTCTCACCAGTGGATTAACAGGAATACCCCCACCTCACCCACCACCAGCAGCCCAGCTCACCTCCAACCCCCACCCATTAGTAATGCTGAGGCAGAGTAGGAGGACACTGGGGGCCTTGTCGCCGCATCAAGCCTGAGAAGGCCTCTCCTAGCAACCATACACGACAACACAATATCCTTTCACTCAGCCATGAGTGTGTCTCAAAGGGGGCTGCCTGGGATTCGCCTCAGCCCTGTGAAGTGCCTGTGTTTTCAGGACTCACTCGATCGCTCGCTCGGGGGACGAGGGGAGAGAAAGAGGGGAGACTGGCTCTGTGGTCTAGGATGGAGGGTGAGAAGACGTGACAGCTATCTGAGCCAGAATGGCGGAGATGGGATGGGATGATTCTGTTTGTGTTTTTTTTTCTTTTTTATACATCTCTGTAACAGCAAAGGGAAGGGGAGTAGTCTTCATTGCTCCATAACTCAGAAGAGTAGCAATGCCTTTTTTGAAAGTATTAAATCGAATGTAAGAAGCAGTATAGACTGGCTGAAGATAGGCCAGACTGCCATAATGCAACTGACCTGAATGACTTTCCTCTCTTTCCCTCTCTATCTGCCTCTCCTCACCCGCCCCACCACCACCAACACCACCGCCCCATCCATTCTGGCAGAAGAAGGCCTACACTATAGAGCCCCAGTGTGTGAAAAACGGAAACCACCTGAATGGCAAAGGTAAGAGCGCTCTCATGTTTCACCCCGACAGAACAATGCAGGCTCCAGGGCTGCACAGAACAGCTCCTGTGAATCACAATGACTTTGCCAGCTCGTCCCTCCTCCATTCACTGAAGTAATTGACCTGGTGGTCTGACTTTACCATAGCGCACGGTGAAATACTGTACCCCCCGGACACATCACATGCTGGTATGTTGTTGACGTCACATGCTGAACGGGTGTAGATCTTTTTTTGGTTTTTAATTGAGTCTCAGTTTAACAAAAGGTCTCCAAGTATCCGGTTGGAAAACTCATGAATTATTATCAGTTCGAATGGGCATGGCTGGTACGATGGAGGAAAACAAAATGCCCCAGTGCTTCAGTTTACAAGTCAGCAAATGTGTTCAATAGACCAACATTACACACATGACATGATACAGTACAGAGCAGAGATTTTCAGAGTGTCCTGTCTGTCACATTTAATGTTATATTATGGGATTAAGTTAAAGCATAAAACTGGCACATTGTTAATATGTAATATGCAATATGTAATATGTAATAATACAAATATGTAATACATATGCAATATGTAATAATAACATATTGCATAATATGTTATAACACATGAATTCAGTGTGCTGGGTTTTCTAGCACGGAAGGCATAGTGGAGTCATCTCACTACAGGACAAAACCACAAGCTGCGGATAAACTAATGTGTCTGTCTGGTATAGTTTTTAAATGAAACCATTCACATTCATATACAGTACATTTCTGACCTTTTGCATGTTTGCATGTTCAAATAGTCCCTGATGTTTTGGTTACCTCCTAAAACGTGAACATTGATTTAGAAAATGAGAAGTTGATACAGTCAAATCATTTCAGTATGAATGCGCTGCACTGTTTAAATGCTGCCAAGCGATTGTGCCCACAGGGAGATTTTTATTTCAGGGAGGGTGGGGACATGAAAAAGCTCTGCTGTTCTGTTCAAGTCAGCCTTTGCCCTGAGATGGAAAACACACAGCTGACAGACGGTTAATATGGGCTTTAGGCGACAGAGCTTAAGAACTGCACTAATCCTGACTGCAAAAGACCCCCATGAATCTGTGAGCTCGCTCAAGACAGAAACACTGTGAGAGCAAGAGAATGAGAGAGGGGGGGTAGAGAGAGGGAGGGAGAGAGAGAGAGGGAGGGAGAGACAGAGAGAGGGAGAGAAAGATAGAGAGGGCGAGAGAGGGAGGGAGAGAGTGAGTAAGAGAGAGGGAAGCAAAGGAGGGGAGGAGAGAATGAGGGGCGGGGCAGTGAAGAGGCAGAAGGTCATGTGACTGTTTACACTAGCGAGGGCAGGCATGTGTGTGTGTGTGTGTGTGAGAGAGAGAGAGCGTGTGTGGAGTGGACTTTTTGCGGCACAGCCTCTGACTGGCCCCTGCAGAGCCATGTAAAGTCCCAGAGCTGAGACTCTGCACTGACAGTCGGAGCAGCGACACACAGACAAACACCACCACCACCACACACACACACACACACAAACACTCTCTCTCTCTCTCTCTCACACACACACACACACAACCACATGGCTCAGAGAGTCACCCACAGCCATGGCCTCTTTCCAGAGGGACAGCCGGGGAGGCCCAGGGAAGTACTGGTCAAGTCAGGTAAGACCAAGAGACACTATTACTGCTCTCAGCGAAGTTAGTCATCAGTTACTAAACCACTACGAGAAGTGACTTTTCATCATGGCTAAAGTGTTATGCAACTGCTTTGTTGTGATTGTGGCTGCAAGGGGATGTCTTAAACTAACTGCCACACAGAAAGAAAAGCTTGTTTTCATCACAGAGTGTGTTACTTGTCAGACAGAGATTTCCTTTTTAAGTTTGTCTTGAAGGCTTGGAGGTTGCTGTGGTTATGTGCTGTGTATATTGGAATCGATATTGGCAGATGGACATTGTACTGTACTTGCACCAACTTGCACTTGTCACAGTGCAAACATGGCAAAATGTTTACTCTTTCTCTCTCTCTCTCTCTCTCTCTCTCTCTCTCTCTCTCTCTCTCTCTCTCTCTCTCTCGAGCAAAGGGAGAGCCTAGAGCCTGTGCTAAAGGTGGGTTAATCAGTGAGTTTGCTCTGTGTGTCTATGGCTGGCCTGTTTGGAAGAGTGGAGGAAGGTTACTGTAGCTGTAATGGCTGCCTACATCCCATGGTAGTGGACTGGGAGTGATTTGGGGGCTAATTTGGCTCAGGGTGTGGTGGGACAGACAGTGACCAAGCACATCACCCAAGGGGGAGCAAAACAATCGATTCCGTTCCAGCAAAGGCCTCAGTCATCGTCCTCACCCATGCGCAGCTGAACTGATGTCATAGACGTTGTGTGTCTCCATAAAACCAGACCTCTAAATCAATCCTAGAAAAAACAACTCGGGTGAATAGGATGACAGAGAGAGAGCTTGTTTGGGCTTGTTTGTCATGTAGTTACACACTGCCTGCTGAAGCAGTCACAACTGGAACCTTTAACAGCCTCAAGCCCTCGGGGCATTTTTGAAGGGATCCACTAAAACACAAGAGAGCCATTCAGCTTTGAACTTGAAGTTGATGAGGCAAGGAGTGGAGTGGGGTGGGCTCTTTCATCTTTTGAGTCCTTCCTGTCTGTCTGTCTGTCTGTCATTTAGCTGCTCGTGCCTGATACACTCTATATCTGTCTGAGCGAGTGTGACATAATGTTAGTGGGTGTTTTGAAACATGACTGACGTTGTCGGAGTATCCTGTCAGAACTGAACAAACAGTGGTGAAGTGAACTTTAACACATTTCACCATGGGCTTTGCGACCACTGTTGAGTAACATGCTGTGAATCTTTTACAGTCCGTACCTGTCGTGTGGAAGCCAGTCATTGCATTGGTTGGTTTGTTCTAGTGTCAATACTGTAGCTACTCCAGAATCCATGAACAGAGCAAATCAGTCAAAGAAGATCACATCAATGGCCATGTGGTGTGTGCTAAGCATGTTTGAACAGCTATCAGGGAGGTGATAATATTGAGTAAATGCAGGTATAGTTGTATTTGTACCCACACATACACAGACACAGTCACATACCGTACACACACACACACACACAGACACACACATACTTGAACCAAATGTTCTATACATGCCATTGTTATTTACACACTTTCCCCAACCCTGCAGTGCATGAGAGAGAAAAAAATCTCATAACCCTTAAGCAATCTGAGAGACAGAGCCACACACTATTGAAATCTCATAACCCTTAAGCAATCTGAGAGACAGAGCCACACACTATTGAAATCTCATAACCCTTAAGCAATCTGAGAGACAGAGCCACACACTATTGAAATCTCATAACCCTTAAGCAATCTGAGAGACAGAGCCGCACACTATTGAAATCTCATAACCCTTAAGCAATCTGAGAGACAGAGCCGCACACTATTGAAATCTCATAACCCTTAAGCAATCTGAGAGACAGAGCCGCACACTATTGAAATCTCATAACCCTTAAGCAATCTGAGAGACAGAGCCACACACTATTGAAATCTCATAACCCTTAAGCAATCTGAGAGACAGAGCCGCACACTATTGAAATTTATGTTTCCTTTGTTTCATGCCTGTCAGCACGCAGTTCGTTGCAGCGCAGGGGTCCTTTCAGAGGTGCTGATTGGTGCTTTTGCATGATAAAGAGCTGACCGAGCCAGAGGCTGAACTTCATGGTGAATTGGGGGTCAGTCTTCAGAGACTATTATGGGAAAAGAGCCCCCCCCCCACCCTCCTCCTTCCAACCCCATGGGAGGGAGGCAGTTCTGGGCATCCTCAACTAAAGATGACATCGCCATGGCAACCGCTTGTGCTCTGTTTGTATATAAGCAGAGCCAGAAATGGGGGCGGGGCTTGTTGATGTGCTGTTTATTTGACAGGGACAGAAATGACATCACTCCACGCCTTATTGCATTCTTATATGATTTCACCAATGACATCACTCCACGCCTTATTGCATTCTTATATGATTTCACCAGTGAAAACTTCATAGGGAGGCTACAGTCTGCACGTTAGCTGTCATTTGTTTTTTTCAAACAGCATTGTAGACTGATAAAATACCTAATTACACACTGTGTTTGAACCATTAATAGCTGCTTTTTTTCAAGACAGCATATTCATAATTGCTTTAGACTTCCTGTAAATCCTCCATTTAAACCGACTTACCATATCCATTTCAATGCTAATGTAATCCTCAATGTACCCATCTGTTCAAGATAGTGTTTGCAAATCCAAAAGTCACTTTGAATTTTTATTTTCACAGGGAAAATATGTACATAGCTTTATATATTTGGGTGGATTTAATAAATTGCTGCTTCACCTGGCAGGACCCTGCAGGGGAGGAAAAATGTAAGCACAAACCCAGCAAAGGACAAAGAAGGTCACAAGTAACATAAAGAAAATGCATTGGCCCACTGAGTATGGATGATATTCACTGTCTGAGCAGACACAGAAAGCTCTTTGTGGTCGCACTGTGTCCGTGACATAGATATAAAATCAATGGCAACATAGATGGCAGGTCAGCTCAGCAGATGAACATTTGTCAAGCAGATCGGGTTTCACCCTCTGCTTCTTAAACTATGCTGAAGTCTGAGCCTTTCTGAGGATGGAATCAATTTGTATTCAATCTGGGCAAATGCACCTGAATGGGAATAGTGATAAATGGCACGAGCAATGACGCAGTTTCCATATCCTGTGTCTGCTACTTAGTTAGTGAAAAGATGGCGGAATGCATTCATGCAGATGCGGAACGCTTTCAGACCCAAAACTGTCAACACACAAATGAACAGTAGGCTATGTTTGTGTTTATAAAACATAATGGCCAATTCAGTGCATTCAAAGCCTGACTTACCTTTTGTACAAAAACATGTGCGCCACACACACACACACACACACACACACACACACACACACACACATGCACAGACAGGCAGGCACACACACACACACAGACACACATTGTGGTGTAAGCTGCTTTCAGACACCAGTCTTCAGTAACCTGTGGAGTGGCCTTTTAGCTGGCTACTGTAATTACATTTGGCTGTGAGCAAAAAGGCCACCCATCTCTGCCTCCTTCCTAGTGACCAGCAGCACAGCTATCCCCTGTGTGGTCCTCCTGCCGAGTGATAAGCCACACATCTTTGATGATTAATGATCATCTTACTGTGAATCTCAACATCACTCAAGCTTAACTGAGTCGCAAGAAATGAATCTTGTCTGAATCTGTGTTGAGGTCTTTATTCAAGTATAGTTGTTTTTCATAGTCACCTCTGTGTTACATAATGTGTCTCTGGCAAACATCTCTTATGACCCGTCTTGGACCAGTCGCCAGTGGTCTGACTGAGCCCTTCTTAAAAGATGCAGTGATTCAGTTGCAAGGGGAGAAATATAACTCTGGAAAGCCACTTGTAAGTAGATGAATGTCCTCCACTGGCTGCCAGATGGCATCGCTGGCATTGCAGCAAAATTTGGATGGACCACCACATCCTCCTCTTACTCTCTCTGTCAGACTCATCTGTTAGATCCACAAAAAAATGGATGGACTTTGACTGCAACCCTCCTTTATAACTGTGGACGCATGTCTTAAATTCCATCATTTTATGTCTAGTTTGGGTCTGACACCATGGGTGGGCACTGTGACTTTAGAAAGAAAAAAAAATCCCATATTCGTTCCAATCTCTGCAGCAGCATTTTGATCAGATTGATGGGAAGGTGCTGTGGCCGTTGAGGTGCCTTTCTAATATTGAAGAGCTCGCGTGTCTCTGGTTCCTCGTGAGAAAGCCGACTATTGTTCAGCGGTGGCTTATGACACCTGATCTATTTTCCAGCCTCTCTCCGGGATCAGGTCCCTCCTCTAAGCTCCTGTCAGCAGGGGTGACGGACCTGGGAGTGGGTGTTCCGTGCAGGCGCTCAAGGTCCAGTCAATGGCCAGGGGCCCACGGAGTATAACACGAAAGAAGTGCTTACAAAGGGGGCCGCACTGACACACACAACACAAACGGCTAACGAAAGGAGGCTGTGTTGACGTGGCGACCGCCTGCGGTCCACTCATGGCAGCTTGGAGGTTATATGAAATTGCCAACAGGGTCAACAGACAGGCAGAGCGAGGCCGCCAGAGAATTTCCATGGGGTGTATCTAATATAAATAAACTCAAGTGCTCAGTAAATCACCTACCATTCTTCCGCCTGGTTACCTGTGACTGCAAATATGCGCTTGCATGAAGGAAGGCAAATCAGCCAAATGACCAAAGCTATGGGCTCTTTATTGCCAAGCCCCATGGACTCCCTGTTGAAAATGGGCCCAAAATGAAATGATAGTTTTTGCCAGGTATTTCTACCTGCAGTTCAGAGACACACTTGACTAGAGACATCTAATTTACCTCTCTCTCTCTCTCTCCTTCTGTCTCTGCATGTTGATTCTCTAGCCTCTGCCTACGCAGACCTGCAATGGGAGGCTCCCCAGTCAGAGGTGGCTCAGAGGGACCCTTTCAGCAGCTACCCGCACCAAGACGTCCCCCCAGTGGCCAGCTACGCAGCGCAGCCAGATTACATGGAAGAGGAAGATGATCTCATCAAGCCCAAAAAGCTTGTTAATCCAGTGAAAGCCTCCAGAAGCCACCAGGAGCTCCACAAGGAGTTGCTCATGAACCAGAAACGGTAGGAGTTCTCACTCAGATATGCTTTTTACACTTCACCACCACCAACTCCACCACCACCACCAACACCTCCCCCAACACCACCACCATCACCACCACCACCACCACCAACACCACCACCATCACCACCACCACCAACACCAGCACCACCAACACCACCACCATCACCACCACCACCATCACCAACACCACCACCATCACCACCACCACCAACACCACCATCACCACCACCTCCCCCACCAACACCACCACCAACACCACCACCACCACCACCAACACCACCAACACCACCACCAACACCACCATCACCACCACCTCCCCCACCAACACCAACACCAGTCCAGCACTATAACTAATATCATCCCAGCTGCCATCTGTCATAAACATTTATGCTGTAGGCACACACACATTGACCCTCTCAATCTGTTCCGGTTGAAACGTTCAAAACCAATGCAAGTACTTTGAAATGAAAATGAATAGGACTTTAGCTTACAAAAGTTACTTTAGCTCTACAAAATGTCAACTTTGAAACATATTTTTGAATTGTTTTTTGTTTAATTGTTGTTTGTCCCCAAGTTACCATTAGCTAAATGTTGTTTTTTCCTGTGCCACCTGAAATGAATGAAATGAAACACATGTTTGTTCATACTGTTGAAAGGGACTATATACTGTAGATATAACATCATCCCTCACAGAAGGTCAGCGAGATAGAGGCAGTAAATCGCACTTGCTGCTGCGTGATGGGTGATTGGTTGGTTTAATGCCCTTTGATGTGCTGCTGCCACTGCGTAAGCACAGATCCCGGATTAACCGTTATAAAATATGCTTTTCCATTATGTAAGGAATGCGTGGCAGAAGAGAGGCATCCCTGACAAATGATATAGCCGTGCGATAGGAACCATCACGCCATCCCCATATGGGTGTTATGAGAGAGAAATGGTGCACAGCGTACACAGCATAAGCACAACACAGCACAATCCCCTGCACAATCCTCTGCTCTTAGGCCAGCACTACCGCTAGATCCCGCGGTCTGCCGTAGCCTTAGCAGGGGCTTACTTTGGGACGTTGGGCTACGCTGAGAGAGATCAAAACACTAACAGTCAGAGAAATTCCTGCGGCCAGAATCCAGGTGTAGCCAGCGGAACGCACAGCTGGAGAGAGGGAAACAGGAAATGTAAAACATAGCAAGACAGGGTGTAGTAGTGTGTTGTGTCAAGGAAATGGGTTCCCTAGGAATCCCAAAAGGCTGGAGTACTTCGGGGTGCATTTTTGATGGGGAGCTAGCTAACACTGTCAACCTTGTGTAAAGTATAGGTGACTCACAGGAGAAGTCATTTTGACTAACAGACCATTACTCCTATGGTATTACATCAGTCATACTTATTGTTGCCTTAAGGCATCCACCACTACAGTCATCTATTTTGATATTGCTTTTACACATCCAGTATATCCTAATATCTACTGAATGAGGTTTTCTGCGGCTTTGTGTCTGTATTTGAAGAGGATATAATGTATGTGCAAAAGTGGAGAAATGTTAAATTAAAAAGTAGACCCTCCATTATGCAGTGCTTCAGCCCTCTAAATTAGCCCTCTCGCTGGTGTACGGTTGTTGCTAGGTAACGGCTCACTAAAATGCACTGCACTCCCCTACCCTTACCCCTTCCACCTACCCCTACCCCCACCCCCACCACTCACCCTCAAATGTTTGGGCAAATCCCTTTAGCTTGAGGACCCAAGCCCCCCAGTCAAGGACAGTGGGAACTCAGAGTCCATAGAGAGGACTACAGAAGCCCCTTTATCCGTATGCCCTCTCGTCTGATGCCGGTGCATACTGAGCTCAGGAGAAGCTCTCCAAATACACACACACACACACACACACACACACACACACACACACACACGCATACACACACAAACACACACACACACACACACAGACACACACACATACACGTACACACACACATTTTAACCATTTGTTTATGTCCACATGAAGAAAAAATGGTACAGGGACACAAATATTAAGAATACAGTACAATACATAGGTGCATGCTACTTGCATGCTAAACCCATGTCCATGGGTTTGCATGGACATGGGTTTAGCATGCAAGTAGCATGCACCAGGTCTTAACAATATCACTTAACTTAAGTGATATATAACTTAACAATCACAATACTCAGTTCTTAAGGATATAAGTAGCAACGTCTCCGCCATATGTGATAGCAGAGATGGCACAGTACTCTGCAAGCTGTGTAGCCCTCCCTTTGGCCAAGTAGTTGCAGCCCTCTTACTACCAACCTGTGTACGTGTCCTAGGCTACCAAATATGAATACGAGTAGTCTGCACCTAGCTCTGAGATGGTGTTTAGGAGTGGACACACACACACATACCTATAGCCTAGCTCTGAGATGGTGTTTAGGAGTGGACACACACACACATACCTATAGCCTAGCTCTGAGATGGTGTTTAGGAGTGGTTGGTATTTACCTTGGTGCAGAAAGCCTCCTCCATGCTAGAATCAAAGGTGCAGCCTACCTCCAAAATGTACACCTCACTGGACTTCTCATTGATGATAACAACATCTGGTGTATTGGCAACCAGGTGTGAGAAAGTACTAGGGTTACTATTGCAGTGCTGAAACATGGATGGTTTTACCTGAGAATGTTTGTACATTCTTACTGAGGGTGGAAAATGGTCTTTCACTATGAGGTCTACTATTCTGTCATGACGTATGTACATTCCTTTGTAGGCATGGCAGCCATTTAGGATGTGTGACAGTGTTTCAGTGCTATGTTCTGAGGTGTGATGCAAGCAATGAGGTACCTGAGTTGTGGGAAACCAGATAGAGAGGTTGAGTCTAGTAGGGAGGACTTGTAATCTGGCTTTAACTGTAAATGTGAGAATGTCCTCATTGAGTGCAGTGTTCTTGAGAAATGAGTGAGACACAGCGTGATCAGCAAAGGGAAGACATGCAAGTTTTCCCTGAAGTTTCAGTCCAGTACACAGACATGCAGCACTTATGTACACACACACACACACACACACACACACACACACACACATGCACACAAACACACAAATATGGACATTGGTCTTTCCAAATCCCCCTCAGGTTCTTCTTCATACTTCAACATCTCAGTGCATGTGTGCAACTTATAATCAGAGATGGACAAAGCACTGTTCTGTCCACACTGACCAAACACAACCATTAGCATACCTCCATTACCATGACAACCATTAGCACACCCCTATTACCATGACAACCATTAGCACACCTCCATTACCATGACAACCATTAGCACACCTCCATGTGTGATCGCCTCCATTTCTGTATGCAACAAACACTGGTATTATACAGTGCAGGGGTGGCTAACCAGTCCAGCATGAAGAGCCAAAAAAAAAATTCCACACAACTCAAAAGAGCCGCACAACAAAAAAAAGATGCCCACACTACAACAGCGACTTAGGCCTACAGTTTAAATAGATCTTCTCTTTTTCATTTTAAGTGAGACACTTGGCAGATGCTACAAATTATTGTTTTCAGGAATGAGTAGCAAGCAACAAAGATATCTGACACACATCACAAATTTCCCCTCACTGAATGACTTATTAGCATGAGAAATGCTCCAATGTAACAACTGATATGATGCCAATGTGACCGTCAAATGTTCCGTCAAGTAAAAGAAAATACACAAAAAGAAAAACGATTCTGCTTCTCTAACTGACGTCTAAATAGCCTACCGTTACGTTGTAGCCTACTTGTAAAGGTCAGTGCCTTTCGGAAATGTTCAGGTTTGGAGCTTTATGCATCAGTTAAGTCTGGCATACCAAGTAGGCTACCAAACTAACGTGTAGAACACGTTTTTTAACGGTGTTATTTTAATTACTTTGATATATCAACCAGAAGGTTATTCTAGCCTACAAAAATGATTAGCCTAATCCTTCTTTTGAATGTCTGTGTTCCTCTTTCTATTTACGCTTAGCGTTAGGGTCTTTCTGATTGCAACAGTAGCATTACACCTGGCTAAAGAAACAAACGTGTCTGCTTCTTTTTAGGGCTATATTCCTATTCATAACATTAGC